>NC_051224.1:3857500-3925000 GCF_015220715.1 Pygocentrus nattereri
GGCCACTGTGAAAAGCCGCCGCGGCCACGACGGCTGTTTAGATTTTGTTAAATCTGCTCACGGGAGCCCCCTAGTGACTTGGGTCCCTAGGCACATCCCCGTAAAACCCATGGGATGATCCAAGCCTAACAATAAATCAGTGGCTATTTTTTATATATATAAATTTCATGTCTGATCCGTGAACTTCTGTGACTCATTATTGTGATTCATCATTTATAATGGCAGCTAATAAGGGAACAGTAATGGAGAAGATATTAAGTTTGCATGCGATATATAAATGTATCTGTTGGAGAGATACTCTACTGTCGTACAGTAATGGTTGTGTTGTGGTGATGTTTGGAAACAGTGTGAGCTGCACATAAACAGCTCATCAGCTCTCATTAATGTGTTCACGCTTCCACGCAATGTATGAATCACTGCTGCATCCTGTTAGCAAGCTTCTGTGATGCCACCAGCAGCAGATTTGCTGCTCTGATTTCTTCTGCTGCTGTATTTGTTTGCCTTTTAAGCCACCTGTTTGAGCCTGTAGGAGTGCTGTGATCTTAAATCTAAATCTATCATGAATTAAACTTTGAGCATGTAAGTGTTCTGTTTATCAGATATGCAGACAGGGCAGTCTGACCGGACTTCAGCTCGGCTAGAGAGCAGCAACGTTAAACCCAAGTTTTTTAATGATTTTCTGACCCTAAAATAAAATACAATTATACATGGTCTAGAGTGTAATAAGACCCAATAATGTAATAACTTGCCCACTAATGTAATACAACATCTTCACTGGTGATGATACTTCTAGCGACAATGTAACGTTATCACATTACTGTGACCATATACAATACTTTATTACATTATTGGAAATATATTGCATTTGTAAGTTTAGCATTTTTGCTCAAATTTGTTTTGAAAATGGATGATGTAATGCTTTTAAGAGCAGATAATAAAGGCCTCATATCATGCATTTGTGCTGTACACAGGAATCGACCCAGGCCAGAATGATGGGAGCATCAAAGTCTTAGCAGAGCTCATTGTTCTTTTAAAAAGAACCTCCACTTTTAGCAGTTCTCATAAGACTGAGTCTAAGTAACCAGTGGTACTGAGTAACTGAGTAAATGTAATTAGTTTCTGTACTTTAGTATTTTTGGTGTATCTGTACTGAAGTTTCTCCATTACTGGGCGTCTTTTTCCTTTCACTCCACTACATTTCAGAGTCTAATATCCGACTTTTTCCTCCTACATTTTGAGAAATCTGTCGTTCCTCTTGGTTTCTGTGTGTATAAAAAAGTAACATGTCAAAATGAAAGAAGCGCAAAGCCAGAGCACCAATCAGGGCCCAGCGGTCACTTTGTTTAGAGCTGGTTTTGACCTGTTGGTCATACCGACCCAGTGCAGCACGCGGTTCAACGTCAGCGCAGCAGCGTAAAACTTTGGGAGAGTCTGTTCAACATAAATGATGAACTAACCTAACTTTGTGTAAATAGAGCTCAGTATAGAAATATGTCCACATATGCAGTCGAGACTGACGCGGCTTTTTTCTGAATTTCTACAAACACCATTTCATTTTATAGTAAATGAGTTTGGGCTGGTTTATGTTTATGAACAGACGCCTACAGATCAACATAGTAAAGGAGCTCATCTGTGATCCTGAGTTTAAAGCCAGTTTTTATTCAACTTCTAACTAAGTTGAATTAAGCTAATTACTCTTTTAGTACTTTTACTTTTGATACTTAAGTACATTTGAAGGCAAATACTTTAGTACTTTTACTCAAGTGGAGGTCTAAAGGGAGGAACTTCTACTTTTACTGGAGTGATATTTTACCTTTCTACTTTAACTCAAGTACATGATTTGTGTTCTTCATCCACTGTAATGTCTTCTTTAGATATTCTTCTCAATAACGTAATCAGGTGTTACATTTTGTTTTCTGTTTACTCTCTCAAAAACTTTCAAAATTGGTGTTTGTCTGCTGTACTGAACACATAACTAAGTTTCAGCATGGATGAGAGAATCCATGGCAAACATAAGTCTCATTCAGTATATTCAACTGGTTAGCTGGTCTGTGTTTGGCATTCTGTTAGTTTCAGTCTCTCAGGCATCCTCATGTTGAGTGTCACATCTAGGCCCAGTCCCGTTTCTCATTTTTACCCTTACCCCTTGTTTTTGAGGGTCACCCTGCCCTTTGGAGCTGAGTTATAAAGGCTAGTGGTTGAAAACGTCCCCTTCAAAATGAGACAACCCTTTAGGCCCAATCCCATTTTACCCTTTGCTCCTAACACTTAGTCATACCCCTTCTTCCCGGCCCTCGCATCGTCTTTATTTTTGGGGCAGTCGTGAGCTGGAGGTTAGGTTGCTGGTTCGATCCCCTTGGCTGACAGTCCATGACTGACGTGCCCTTGAGCAAGACACCTAACCCCCAATTGCTCCCCAGGCGCCAGGGATAGGGCTGCCCACCGTTCCGGGCAAGTGTATTCACTGCCCCCTAGTGTGCATGTATGTGGGTCTTTCACTGCACGGATGGGTTAAAGGCAGAGGTCTAATTTCACAGCGTGCAAAACAAACACAGTGACAAATTCTCAGTTCTATTCTATTCTATTCTTTTTGCACATTTAGCCCAGGGGTAGAGTGACCCCATACTCATTTGGATAGAGGGGGAGGGCAAAGTTTTAGGGCTACATGGCCCTTAAAATAGTTTTTTAGAGACACACTCTAGACTCCAGAGTGTTAGGAAAAGTCAACGCACAAAGCACTAATCACGTTACATGTGTATCTCGAATAGGGTCATCAAACATTAATAGAATCAGTGTCACTGACATTATACACGCTAGCTTGCATGTTGTGTAGCTAGGCTGTGTATGCGTGTCCATCCAACATACCACAGTCAAATCCACCAGCATTCCCAGGCATTGAAGTCGTCTTCGTTTTCCAACATTTCTCCGATTTGCTGCAGACAGCCACAACTGACGTATTAGAAATTAAACAAAAAAAAAACTCATCTGTTTGATTGTTTCCCTTTGTGTAAATGCTGGTTATCCTTTACTTACCGCTTATTATTTCTTGCAGTCTTCAGTTCAGTTCAAAGAAACAGGGAGACTTTTAGCCACAGAGAGTTATTGGATTTAATCATGCAGCCTTTGGCCATTACGTAGTGATGTTTTTTATTCATAGCTAGGAAATAATGACCCTGATGAGTTGTTGTAAGTTTGTTTCATGTCCCTCTTTCTTTTTTCTCAGGCTTCTCCTTTTCATGATGTATTTTTAATACAGCACTTTCAATACCTGCTGCAATTCCCCCTCCTGCCCTGAACAGACAGCTTTGTGTTGATTTCTGTCTCTTGGTTTTCATATTAAAGAGGTGGGAATGAACTTGAATGAACTTTAAAAAAGACCTCAGTTTGTTGTCATTTTTACCTGGTTTAATAATAAAACATCGGTACGCCTCTAACTTTGAAAAGTGGCAGGAATCCTCACGCGTTCATTAAGGAAACACACACCAGTGATCGGAAATCTGCCTAATATCCTGCTCATGTGTCACCAAACAGCTCAAGACCAGAAGGTGCCCTGTGGTTTCTGGCACCAAAACATTAGCCCCATATCCTTTAAGTCTTGTAAGTTGCAAGCTGGAGCCGACGGGGATCACACTCGTTGTTCTTGAATCTTCCACATATCCTTAATCGGATTGAGATGTGGGGAATTTAAAGTCCAGGACAACACCTTGAACTAATTGGCATCTTCATCAAACCGTCCCCGAATAATGTGCAGTGTGGCAGGGCACATAATCCAGCTGAAAGAGGTCATCGGGAATACCATTTCCATGAAGAGGTAAACCTGCTCCACAGCAATGTTTAGTTAGGTGACGCATCAAATTGACGTCCACGTGAACGCTCAGATCCAAGGTTTCCCAGCTGAGTATTGCCCTCCACTGGCTTGTCTTCTTGCCACAGTGCATCCTAGTGCCATCACTTCCCCAAGTAAATTCATCTGCCCACATAATGCATAAGAAAATTCATCAAAGCAGGCGACCGTTTTCCGTTTCTCCAAGGTCCAGTTCTGATGCTTGTCTGTGTATTGATGAGTCTTAAGTGCTCAGCATCCTGTCACTGGTTTAAGATTGGTACCTGCTGACCACTGTCAGTAGGTACTCACCACTGCTGACCGGAAGCATCCTACAAGCCTTGCCATTTTGCACATGCTCCAGCCCATTCATCTCAACACATCAACTTTGAGAACCAACTGTTTGCTCACTGTCTGATATATCGCAGACCTCAACATGACCTTGACCTTGAAGATAATCAACATTGTTTGCTTCATCTGCGAGTGGTCATGATGTTTTGGCTCATTGGTTTATATGCGAGTTGTTGTCACTACAGTAGCAGCAGTCTCTCCTCCTCTGCGCACAAGTGCATCTGAGCAAACAGTGGTACGTCCCATGGCAGAAAATGCCATAAATGTCACTGAATTTTCACGATGGGCCATGTGGGATGTTGCTGTGGGCCTCTGCTTAGATTAAGGAGAAGCTTTGGCATTTCCTGACCCCATGGAGGAGCAGCATGGTCTGCCAACAGGAAGGAGGTGTTGATTTTATTACTGGCTCTCTGGGAGTCTTTATCTGGGAAAAGGTCAAACTCTTCTCCTTCAACATCCACCTGGGAAGTATGATTTTTAGCAAGGGGGCCTCGGCAAAATAAGATTCCTTCTTTGCTGAACATTAATATTAAAGCCTAGCCCTCCATAGCTGGCCATAGGTAGTGTATCTCTGAAGGGAAAATGTCAGGTAAATGTTTGAGGGAGTAAAATGTTTAACCTGAGTTTTGGAGTTTATGTCCCTCTCTGAGGTGAAGAGGTGCCTCTGCCCTTTGGTTAGAATGATGATCGTTTTACTGGCTGTGTCTAAGTATGGCTTTTTTTGAAGTGAGGAATTCGTTATTAATCAGAGACATTCTGTTATACGGGGCAACAAAATTGAAAGTACTTGTCAGTGCTGTTGGGAAAATGCAGCTTTTCACTCTGAAGTGGCTTTTATTTTGAAGACAAACTATAAATTGTTTATTGTAGTTTATTGTATTATATTTTATTGTATTGCATTGAATGGCACAGAGTTCTTATGTTTCTAGCAGTATCTGAGCTCAGGACCCTCTTTCTCTCTAACCTACTGGTTGAGAAAGACACTTTCTCTAGACAGACAAAGCTCTTCTTGTAAGTCGCTCTGGATCAGAGCGTCTGCTAAACGCTGTAAATGTAAATTAGAAAGTGTTTCCACTAATACTTGGTCTTTTTATAAAAAGCAGCAACTTTTCTGTTGTTTCTGTACTATTTAAATGTAGTTATGTAGTAACTACTACAACTATTACAAATTAAGTACATAGTGAGAGCATCAATTAGTGCATTAGGATTTAGATTTATGCTAAATTTGAACTTTTTTTGCACTTTAGACAACCAGTGACAAATGTTTTTTTTTGTTTTGTCTCAAAACAAAAACAGTTCTTCTGGTTCAAATCATCATATCTCCTCAACTACAGTGCTGTGTGAAAGTTTTAGGCATCTAAGCAAACTTAAACAGTTGACCTCAGCAGTGAGTTTATCACAATATACATTAGAATAAAGTCGTATTCATAATTCAAATAAACAGAAAAACAATAAAAAGTAACAAGAATTTCTTGGGTCCATATTTTTCCTGGACGCCTTCACAGCCGCCACAGAGACTCGTTAATATCATCAATTACATCATGAGCTCAATTTACTGAGCACTGATTGGTCAAACCAGGAGCTGCTTTTTAACTACATATAATACTGGGCTTCCTCGAGGAGGAGAGGCTTGGAGATGGGTAAACAAACACACTGACATCCAGAACATCACTATATATATATATATATATATATATATATATATATATATATATATATATATATATATATATATATATATATAATTATTAATTAGTATTCTATAAATTGTGTTTATTCAAATATTAACACTTTTCTCAGCAAATAAACACAAACTACACAAATAAATACATTTTGAAAATGTGTCTTGGGTGCCTAAGACTTTCGCACAGCGCTGTACTTGTGATCATAAATGTAGTTTTGATTGAACACCTAGAATCTACACTTTATATAGAGTATCTCCTGTTCAGTGAGATTCAGAAATAATGGGTGATTTGTAAGGGTTACACCAGACCTCTGTGAGTCTTGTGACTTGGTTGTATACTTTTTTTGCAGTAATCTTTAGGTGGAAACAAAAATAAAGAACTGTAGAAAATCCAGAGAAAATAACTTTAACCCAAGACCAACAAGCGACATCATACAATAAATTAAGTTTTTATGAAGATCCAAGTAAGAGCACAAGTTCTTTGGCTGAATTGGAAAATAGCATGGTATTTACATGCTTGACCTTTTTGGGCCCAAAGGTAGCACAAGGACAAGTGGTGGTAGATATATTTGCCATGCAAAGACCCAGACAGGCTCCATGAGAGTTAGGAGCTGATCCAAGGCCCCAGGCTGTGCCTCAGGCCTGGGAAGACATTATGGTAATAAAGTGCCATTTGGGATTAAGCAGAGTCTCTGACATACTGGGTTTGACTACTCCAATCTGTCAATCAGTGCTGTTTACTGTAAGTGAGATTCCTCCTCAGCTTGTCCAGAACAATTGCCTTCCTGATTGTAGCCACTTCACTTTCACCAAGATAACTTCAGCCAGTTTAGAAATATGAATAAATGTTAAGTCCATTAAGACTACTGGGCACTCCAGTGTTCACTCCTCAGCCTAAATCTTCAAAATTAAGATCAAATGACCTTTATTAGTCCCACAACAGGGAAATTTTACCTCTGCATTTAAACTATCTATGCAGTTAAACTCCACATACACACTAGGGGCCAATGAGCACACTTGCCCGGAGTGTTGGGAGTTAGGTGCCTTGCTTAAGGGCACCTCAGTCATGTGCTGTCGGCACTGGGAATCGAACCGGTGAACTTCCGGTCACAGCGCTAGACCACTGGTCACTTTACTTTACGGACAAGTTCCAAAGTCTTTGGTCCTACACACAAGTCGTCTTCTTCTTCTTCTTTCGGCTGCTCCCTTTAGGGGTCGCCACAGCGGATCATCTGCCTCCATCTTGCCCTGTCCACTGTCTCCTCTACTTTCACACCAACCATTTCCATGTCCACCTTCACTACATCCATAAACCTTCTCTGAGGTCTACCTCTTCTCCTTCTGCCCGGCAGCTCCATCTCCAACATTCTTTGACCAATATATCCACTATTCCTCCTCAACACATGTCCAAACCATCTCAACCTGGCCTCTCTGGCTTTATCTCCAAACTGCTCCACCTTCACTGTCCCTCTGATCTGCTCATTTCTAATCTTGTCCAGCTGGTCCTACACACAAGTAGCCCCCTGAATATCACTGTGTTATTTCAATTATGGTGTTGTTAAGTAGTTGTAATCAAAATATGGCTACATATACGATATGCTAGACACACTAACACTCCTGCACATTTAATTAAATTTATGAAACTGGCGATTTAATACGTTAAGCGATACTTATTAGTCCCACAACAGGGAAATTTCATTACCGCCTTTAACCCATCTGTGAAGTGAAACACCACATACACACTAATGAGCACACACAACCACACTAGGGGGCACTGAGGACACTTGCCCGGAGCGGTGGGCAGCCCAATCCGCAGTGCCCAGGGAGCAGTTGGGGGTTAGGTGTCTTGCTCAAGGACACCTCAGTCATGTACGGTCAGCGCTGGGGATCGAACCAGCAACCTTCCGGTCACAGGGCCAGTTCCCAAACCTCCAGCCCACGACTGCCCAAAAACACTGTACACAGCAAGCTTCATCATGGTAGCTAAGGCAGTTAAGTAACGGTGAATTTAGACTGGTGGTGTCATATGATGTTGAAGTAGTTAATGGATAGAAAGCCAGCCTTATTTTCTCTTATTGTGACTTAATGAAGTAGAAGAAAATTAAAGAATTTCCATTTTCCAAATTCAGTTATTTAGATGAGTTTTGTGTGAAATGGTGCATTGCAGACAATTGTATACATTTAAAAAAAACATTTATTTTATTTTATTATACAGGTCATAGGAACCATGGTCATTTTACAGACTGTCTATTATTTTGCCTTACAACACCCTGCCACTACCTCTCTGCCACAAATGATTGTTTAATTGTTTAAGTGTGAAACCTGACTACTCCCATCTGTCAGTCAGTGCTGTTTACTGTGAGATTCCTCCTCAGGTTGTCCAGAACAGTTGCCTTCTTGACTGTAGACACTTGAGAACCCTTTCCCAGGGTAACACGTGAGACAGTTTTAAAAAGTCCATTAAGTCCCAAATATAAACAAAATATAGATTTTTTTTCTTTGGGGACTATTTTGCCTTACAACACCCTGCAAGTACCTCTCTGCCACAAATTATTTATATATATATATATATATATATATATTTTTTTTTTTTAGTTTAAGTGCAAAACCTCGTCTCAAAACTGTCATATAACTGGTTCAAGCAGGGTATTCATTACCATTTCATATGACTGCTTTGAGGTAGCTCTTAGAGGCGTTATTGCTTTAGATATCTGGTTCCCGTCAACATCATTCTTCACAATTCTGACTTAGTAATTTTCTTGGAATGGAGCATTTCACATCAGACTACCCTGAAGGACTTTACGTCTTAACTGTTAGCGTTGGTGGTATAGTGGTTAGCATAGCTGCCTTCCAAGCAGTTGACCCAGGTTCGATTCCCAGCCAATGCAGCACATGGGGGCAGTCATGGGCTGGAGGTTAGGGATCTGGCCCTGTGACCAGAAGGTTGCCGGTTCGATCCCCAGGGCCGGCAGTCCATGACTTAGGTGTTCTTGAGCAAGACACCTAACCCCCAACTGCTCCTCGGGTGCTGTGGATAGGGCTGCCCACTGCTCCGGGCAAGTGTGCTCACTGCCCCCTAGTGTGTGTGTTCACTAGTGTGTATGTGGTGTTTCACTTCATGGATGGGTTAAATGCGGAGGTGGAATTTCCCTGTTTGTGGGATCAAAAAAGTATCACTTAATACTTAATACTTACCTTTCAGAAGGTAGTATCTTTTAGTATCTTAGACATCTCTTTTAGGTGTGCTCCATCCATCCATTTCCTAAGCTTCTCTCTCAGGGTCGCGGCAGGGTGCTGGAGCCTATCCCAGCGGTCATTGGGCGGAAGGCAGGATACACCCTGAACAGGTCCCCAGTCCATCACAGGGCAGGGTCGCAAGATTCATATTTGAATGTTGAGCTCGTAACTCAAAACAAACCCCATAATTAAAAGGATCCAGTGCCATGTGGAGGGAAGAACATGTAAAACGTGATTGCGCAATAAAGCTGTTTTTGCAAACATCATCAGTTTTTCCCGTAGTCAGAATGACTTCGACCGAAGTCCTTATCTGGTCACGTCACTGGCCACAGAATGACGTGTAACATTGATGGTCTGTGAATCAGTTGAGCCATTTGTCGGTTTTGACCTTTTACATGTAGGACGCTTCCTGCTTGTTGCTGGTTCCAGAGAACTTGACCTTCGCAGTGACCTTGTTTACAGCTGTAGAGCAGCCAAATAAAATTTTGCATCTTCGTGAGAAAGTTGAAACCTGGCCAGTGTTTATTTTACACACACACACACACACACACACACACACAAAACCCCTCTGCAAATCTACTTTGGTTCCGGGGCTCTCCAGGGAGGGCTTCTGCAGTTCTGCCTGCTTAGAGAGGTGCTTGACATTTTCTGCGCTGTGCTTGCTGAGGCTGGGAAGAATAATGATATTTACCACCGCAACAGAGCTTTAATACATCATATATCTGCACTGTTCTCAGGGTCACAGAAAAGGTGTTTAGACACTTTGTCTTCATGCTAGCAAACTGTTACGCTTTGCAAACTAGTTTGGTAAGTATGGCTAGCATGTGAGCAAAGCAGTGAGGAAACCCCTAATGGCCCTAGAATCACTGATGATGTGTTTAACCTCTGTACTGTAGCACTGCGGTGGTACTTGAATTTCCTTGTTACGTTTTGGCTGCAAACATGAGTTAATGTCCTGAAAATTCTCAGTTCAGGATGTTTTTTTTCATGGCATAGAAGTAGATACAGCCATTCAAGCTCCCTCATTGGCTACTACTTCAGAAGCTGATCCAAAGGCCATGCTATTAAATTTAAAGCCAACACAGCAGAGAAGTAGATTCTAAATATGTTAAATATTGCAAATGCAAACCGTGGTCTAACAAGTTTTATTCAGTTGTTAGAAATGGAAATAGGCAGAGTCTAGACCTCCTTACTAAAGAGGTCACAGTAGAACACCATTGTACAAATACAAAATGGCTTAAAATCTGTCCATTAAATCCCAAATATAAACAAAATATGTATTTTTTTTCTATTTTGCGTTACAACACCCTGCAAGTACCTCTCTGCCACAAATGATTTTTCAAAATTTTTTTAGTTTAAGTGCAAAACCTCGTCTCAAAACTGTCATATAACTGGTTCAAGCAGGGTATTCATTACCATTTCATATGACTGCTTTGAGGTAGCTCATAGAGGCGTTATTGCTTTAGATATCTGGTTCCCGTCAACATCATTCTTCACAATTCTGACTTAGTAATTTTCTTAGAATGGAGCATTTCACATCAGACTACCCTGAAGGACTTTACGTCTTAACTCTTACCTTTCAGAAACACCTAGACAAAATCTAGACGTCTAGACACCTAGACGTCTAGACGTCTAGACACCTAGGCATCTCTTTTAATTGTGCTGCAGTTTTGCAAGATTCATTTAATTTGAATGTTGAGCTCGTAACTCAAAACAAACACCATAATTAAAAGGATCCAGTGCTATTTGGAGGGAAATTCATTTAAAACGTGATTGTGCAATTAAGCTGTTTTTATAAACATCATTGATTTTTCCCATAGTCAGAATGACTTGGACCGAAGTCCTTATCTGGTCACGTCACAGGCCACAGAATGACGTGTAACCTTGATGGTCTGTGAATCTGTGAAATTGTCTGTAAATAAATAAAATAGAAAACCCTACGCGTAATTTGAGATTCTGTTTTAAATCTAAAAGTTAATGTCCACCAGTGTCAGTTTAACACTAACATGGTATTACAAATTCCATACATGCACTAACGGAGCCATTACTACAGCATTTTCCCCCAGACTTTGAACATTTCAAGCTGAAATCTAGCTCTTATAGTCGTGGGTTTACACCGTAGAGGTTCCATTGCTGCTAGAAATGGATGCCCAATTAGCTCCATGCTGCCTTGCAGATACGCCCTGAAGGTTTCATTAATGAGGGATTAGCAGATGCCGTATTAGAAAGTGTAGGTGCATATGGGGACATACACACTTGACACCTCAAGTAAACTGCTATGCCATGTTTGTCCTGATTGGATTAGTTGGATTGGATTTGTATCTTTAATATGTCAGAAATCACAACCTTGAAAGGGTTGCTAAGCCCAAGCCATCGCTGGTGTTCTCAGTAAGTCTGTGACAGAAACCTTGGATTATTACATTTGGATTATTTTGATTGTTGTGGCTCGTATTAATGTTTGTGTTTCTCGGTGTTGGGTACATCAGTACTGCCACTCTATAAGGGAGACGCATGCTTCCTAATACTAACGCACTTTTGCATTTAATTGGCGTTTAGTTTCAGACTAGCAGCTGCGCAAAACCACCCCACAAAAATCGGACCGCTTTGTCAAGTGTGGTGGTTAAGTGACTTCGACACTAGTAGGCTAACATGTGAGGACCTGTTGCTATACAGCTGTGTTGAAGTAGTGTATAGTTATAGGAGTAACTTACTTACTTACTTTCACTTAGTGATGTTATTTGGAACACAGCCGTGTTAGTTTGCATGCATGTAGCAACATTAATATTTCCACTTCTTAATAGCCTCATAAAACAGAGGGCCCAGTCGTGTTTGGGGGGAAATGTAGGACAAAATCTATTAGATTTGGAACGTGGTTTATCTTAGATAGGGAAGATTTAAAAAAATCTGTCTTTCCCAAAAGTACCATTTGAAAGGGGTTCGTTTTCAGGATGCGTGGACAGTTGGGTAATGTAATCAGCGGAATTTAGTGAATTCAGGGACTCTAGCAGAAGACAGGAATGGGCCCACTGGATGCGCATTTTGCTGAGTGCTGCATCCGTCTACACTGAGATCAGAGATTAATAACGTTGGCCAGTGAAATGGTCTTTAATGTCATCAGTATACTGTTTCTCATTTTGACGTTGTTGTAAAAATATAAGACTATGTAAAAGCCCATATACAACATTTCTCTTTTGTTTTTGTCTCCGAGACCCACTTATAACATTCATGAGGGTCTTTGTTGTTGTACAGTCGTAATTTCAGCAGTTTTCCAGTCTTAAACAGGCTTTTTGTTATTGTGCCTTTAAAACTGATTCATGTAAATTAACTGTTTTGATTGGCTCCCCTGCATTCTGCATCATTCAGATGGTCCACTCTGAAACACTCTTTAAAACTTCAGCATGAATGGGTGGAGCTAAACCGCTGTAGGCTGAATTTACTCATATCTGCCCATGTTTTGGTTTTCATGAGCTCGAAGAGTTCAGATGTGTTTTTCATATTTAAGAATTTAAGCAGATCTAATTTGCACTTTCATGGTACCCATAGGGGCTCATAGGGGTGGCTGCCTATTTTTGCCCAGTATAAAGGCTGTCCCTGAATGTCGTATTACCACAGGGCACCTGTGACTGGTTCGCACAAGTTAAGAAATCTCAGTATAAATTACAGAGATGGGAGTGACTATGCGGTTCACACTTTGCCTTCGCACATAAAATCTGCTCAGCTGCTCACAAGTAGAAAACACTCCCACACATTTAATGTTGTTTGTTTGTTTGTTTGTTTGTTTACCTTAACCATCTACATAGCGGTCTTAAGTGAATGGTGTGTGCTGTTGGCACTTTCATCGGTTTTACAGTCAACGTCGCCACATCCAGAATTCTTTCTGTCATTTGCTAATTGTGATGTTTAAACACTTCACATAGGACATTACATTTAGGCCACAGTGACCACAAGTAAAGGATTTTTCGAGTGTCTTCATATTTAAGATGAATCCAAAGACCTCCTTTAACCCAGGAAATGATGGAATATTTACCAACTTTATAAACAACTAGCTATTTAGCTGTAGATGGCTTTTAAATGTTAAGTTGTGACAAGATTTAAAAGCTTATAAAAAGAAACATTAGGCTTTATTCAGCATCACATACAGAGTGAAGCAGTCGGTTACAACAGAAGGAAGATAACCACCCACGGTACCAACTGGTGACAAATCCTCAGACAGTGTAGTTGGCTGTCAGGTTTTTACCCCCTTGCTTGTTACCTGACTGGCTTTCTTGCATGAGCAGTGTTGGCTGTTTGACGAGCCAACCGGTTTTGAATTTGAAGAAGCTTCGGATAGAGTACGAACGAGCGACAGAGATAGAAACAGCATTATTGACCGCTCTTTGTTCTGTTTATTCATGTTTCTCTTCAGTATTTCAATCACAACATAGTAGCCATTGACTGTTGTTGATGCCACATTGGTGATGTTAGTGAAAAGTTCCGTGTTCTTGAGTTCCTCACTTCCTCAACCTGAGATGGATATAAATTATTAAATACATTCACTGCAGTTCAGAAAATAGTTGTCTTTCTAATTACACTAGAGCTGCTTTCAGGAGGTTTACTACATACAATACATAGTACATTATATATTGGAATGTATGCTCACCGGCCACTTTATTAGGTGTTCAGTTGCTTGTTAACACAAATAGCTAATCAGCCAATCACACGGCCGCATGTAGAGGTGGTCAAGATGACTTGCTGAAGTGCAGACCGAGCATCAGAACGGGGAAGAAAGGGGATTTAAGGTGCTTTGAACGTGGCGTGGTTGTTGGTGCCAGACGGGCTGGTCTGAGTATTTCAGAAACTGCTGATCTGCTGGGATTTTCACACTCAACCATCTCTAGGGTTTACAGAGAACGGTCAGAAAAAGAGGAAATATCCAGTGAGCGGTCAGTTGTGTGGACAAACATGACTTGTTGATGTGAGAGGTCAGAGGAGAATGGGCAGACTGGTTCCAGATGATAGAAAGGCAACAGGAACTCAAATAACCAACCAAAATCTCTGAGGAACGTTTCCAACACCTTGTTGAAAGTCTGCCATGAAGAATTAAGGCAGTTCTGAAGGCAAAAGGGGGTCCAGCCTTTTACTAGGTGTACCTAATAAAGTGGCCGGTGAGTGTATATGGATCATTCTACTGAATTAAGTCAAACCGCAGTCCCACCGTAAAGAAAAATGAAGTACTCAGACCTAATATATTTACGAGAATTAGGATCTATTTAAAAATAATTGAACTCCCGTTAGATCCATGCCCAACACTCTGTGATGAAGGGACCCGTCTGCTGTGTGCCAGCTTCACCCACGAGTCAATTTTTAATCAATTTTATGCCTATTGCTATGCTAAAAGTTCACAGTGGACATGCATTATGTGACTATTAAAGAACAAAATCTCCTGAGGGACCATGTTTCCTGACCCACCATTACAGACTTGGCACCCAGAGAGGCCTCTTTCAGTCATTATGCTTCTAAAATTGTGGAGCTCAATTCCGCCTTTTATTAGACAGTGAGGCTCAGGGCACACTCATAAGAAACGTATGAAAATGCATCTCCTTAATTTAGGGTTTCAATCAAATTCCATGTTAACTTCTTAATTTGATCTGATGTCATTTTTTAAAGTACTACTTAGTTCGTCCACGGACGTCTTCATTGCATGACGTTTATATCTGGCAAAATACATTTTTTCCCACCACCTCAAAGACAAACCCTCCTTTCTGTTTCTGTTGATTAAGTCCAGCTTATAAGCATTTTTCATTTTGTTAGCATATTACATTTGGCTGTGTGTTCTTAGCTGGCTGCGCGCTGCAGATACAACTGCGGCTGGAAGGGACGACGAAAAGTCTGGAATCCATAAGAAACAAACAGGACCTGCTGAGAGATTAAAACTAGACAGCAAATCTGAACTTAAATCTGTTTGTCTCATTTTTTTTCTCATTTATTTAATATGGATTTGGATGCTTCTCAATGCATTTTTATCCCCCTTTCATCAGTAAGCCTAATCTCGGCTCTATTTTTAGACACATTGTCATTGGAAAGTCGTGAGGCCAGCTGCTCGTGAAATGATTGAGCGTGTTGTGAACTGTTATAGACTGTTAACGTCTGAAACTGTCATCGTCTGATGCTGGGAGTATTTTAGATTCAGTGGAACTGAACTGCTTTGAGCCCTGGCTTGTTCTACTGTACTCATTATACTTCAGTCATACTACAGCTGTGGCGGCAAATGGTGTCTCATGGCTCTGAAGCCATGACGGTGAGATGCTCAAATGAAGAATAAACCACAATGTTGATGTTTTTTTTTTCCTGAACTAACCAACAAAAATACTATGCTAATTCTTCTTTTTGGAATATTTATTTTAGTGACTTTTTTAGGTCATGTTGTGCATGAAGTCATTAGCAGCATGTCACAGGTGCAGAAGTATCATTTACATGCAAAATAACAATTCCATATGCTTTTTTTCTGATTCAATTGTAAAAATGCTCAAATTATCCCATGCTAAAATCGTTTTATGTAAAAATAATGTATTTTTCTTTTCTTTCTTTCTCAGTGGGGTTTACAGAAACATAAATCGGGAAAAACCAGCTCTGAGAAATCCACGATGACTGAAATATCTTTTTATATTTTTGGTAAATTTGGCCAAAATGCTAACGGCTTCATTGCTTCCTGTGCCAAGGTGACCGTGTCATTGATGTTACTCATGAAACGTTAAGTGATATTAAAATTCACGTCCAATAAGAGGCGATATTTGTGATTTTATTCACACTTTGAATTGAAAGTGGCAGTGAACTGTGTTTTAGAAAATGTTTCACTGATTTCGTCAGTGGTGCCACTTCATTTCTCCTACACTCTCAGGTAGTACACTGCCACTGGGGCAGTACCCCTCTCGTCACTGGGGTGGTACCCCCAAAGGTACATCTCAGTACCTTTAGTCAGGGAACATAACTGAACCATAATTTACATTTTCTGAGTTGTACTGACTCCACACACCCTGTCTCACCTCCAGGCTTTGAGTTTATTGTTCTGTTTTAAAATATTAGGTCATGAAATGGTACAAATATATAATTTTCATCTGGAAAAACGTATTGAAGGTAAACATTTGGACCTTAAAATAGCTGTTTGTACCTTTGAGGGAACATTTACACTGTTTGTACCTTGATAAATGAAAAGTGGACCTGCACAGAACCTTCATTTCTGACAGTGTATGGACATTTGTGCATTGATTTTTTTTTTTTTAAATTGTACTTTCTTCAGTACAGCAGTTGAAGTGACACATTGTCTGAGTAGTCTGTATCGTTATTGACCTTGGTTTGGTTTAATTGGTCTGTTATATAACCTCAGTGGCAGAGGAAGGTTCTGGACTCTAGAGTCATTTAGGATTAGGAGCCTGCCCCCTCATAGTGACCATGAGGCCAGAGCCTGGTCTGGCTCCAGGGAAGGATGGGATTACAGCCCTCTGCCAACAGCACAGTGGGGATTATTTAACATGACAAAACAAGAATCCAGCCATGGATTGACCTCAACTAAGCACAATTCATGTCCTTAAAATGTGCTCTCTATAAATCACAGTGAAGACATTTTTACCATCTTCATATCTACTACATCTTCATATGTACTACACATTATTATGGACCAGAGTGAAGTGTCATGTCATTGTTCTTCAACTAAAACATGTAAAATCCTCTTAAGCAATTGTGTCACAGTTTAGCAAGAAAATCTAATTGGTGCAGTTTAAGCTTCCCTGACTTATTAGCTGCATACGCATCATAACTCCAGTACAAAACAAAGAATCAAACATAAGTGTCTTCATCCACTACATTTGATATTTGGCTGAAGTATTGCTTTGAAGCAGGACTGGCGAATTCCTAGACTGCCCAAGTCCAGCACAGTTTGGTGACTTTTTTTCTAAAGTAGCGGAATTTTGAATTTTGTGGCCAATGACCGTTCTAAAGAATTCAGATATTTGATATCGGCTGATATAAGTTTGTTTATATTTCAGATTTTAATTTTATACTAGTACTTTGAGTTCAAAATTGCTTTACTGACTGATAAAATGGTCAGTTCTCAATAATCAATTCAGTTAAAAAAAACCTCAACTGAATATATTGTAGTCCTGGTGGTGCAGCTACTCAGTTATACTCAGTTATTCTGTGCTATTCTTATAAAGGTAAAGATGTTCTTTTTCCACATGCCGTGACAGTGTTTGATGTTCAGATTCACCTGTTCAGCCTGTATTGCTATGATATAGCTAGGGTGCCATTTACATTTACATTTGTGTATTTGGTTGATGCACACAGAGTGGTCTGCAGTTTATCACATTGCAGAGCTAGTTGAATGTAGTGTTAGGAGTCTTGCCAGAGGACTAGTGTGGACTAGAGGCTCGGACAACAACCTGCCATATATATTGTTAGCCACTATGCTACACTAAGCTGCCTAGCGACACAACTGTCTTATGGTTTTTGCCCCATTATCAGGAGATTGAGATCATCATCATCATCATCATCATCATCATCATCATCATCATCATCATCATTATCATCATCACTTTAATTTATGTAGTGCCTTTCCAATACTTAAGCACATTTTACCGTCCGGTGCTTTAAAGTGATACAGAACACACAACTCCACAGTACCCACAGGTAGCGGAGAGTGTTCCACTGGCCACAGTATAGAGTCAGTTAGCTAGCCCGGAAAGAGTCCTTAGCTGCTTGGGGAAAGTCTTACTCCTCTACTAAGGGGGGGCATTTGTGGGCTGGAGGTTAGGGAACTGGCCCTGTAACCGGAAGGTTGCTGGTTCGATCCCCAGTGCCGACAGTCCATGACTCAGGTGTCCTTGAGCAAGACACCTAACTCCCAACTGCCGTGGATAAGGCTGGCCACTGCTCCGGGCAATTGTGCTCACTGCCCCCTAGTGTGTGTATTCTCTAGTGTGTATGTGGTGTTTAACTTCACGGATGGGTTAAATGCGGAGGTGGAATTTCCCCGGTTGTGGGATTAAAAAAGTATCACTTAACTTAACGTGCGTCACACAGGTGGTCTGCCCGGTAACACTCAAAGGCTGAAAATGTCTTTGGCTGTGAAAGGGTAGCATTTTCCTGCAGCTGAACACCACTGGTCCAGGCAGCCCCATAGCTGCAATGCAGCATCACCCAAGATGCCAGCCCAGGCATCCACGTACATGTGATGTAGCGGCACTTAGGCAGCCAACCCAAGAGGCCTCATTGCTGCAGCATAACACTGCTCGTACAGCGGAGCACCACCAGTCCAAGCAGCCCCACTGCTGCAGTGCAGCATAATCCAAGCAGCTGGCCCAGGCCACCACATGGCTGCAATGTAGCATTGATCAGGTCCCCAGTCCAGGCAGCATCAAATCCAGTACTGCAGACAAAAAAAGTCCCATTATTATTGAAGTTTTTGGCCGATCTCAGTAATATTGGGGGTTCGCTGATATCCACTGTCATCAGTCCAACTGATATCAGCTGAGCCGTACCTTTTATGCACCCAGCGCACCTGGCTTTTTTAAATTAGTTAATTTATTTATTTTTGGCAGTGTGAATGGCATAAAACATACTGAATCCAGTGATTGGAGCCACATCCTGTACATACAGTACCCTACTGTAACATAACCATTACAAATAATCAGGGTTTGTTAAGGAGCCTCAGAGAGTCTGATTTTCCAAATGCATCTCATTAATTAAGTCCTCTTAACAATACTAGTAGAAAGTGTGTTTACTTGATGCTCACTCTACCGTTTAAAAATAATCTTTATTCTTAAAGCCTGTCGAGAACCCAGCCCTGATTAATTAGATGTTCTGGGAGCAGTGAAAGCATTGTAATGTGTGGGGCTGTGTTCCTCTAAGACCAGGGTTGGGAAACACTGCGCTGACCTACAGTGGCCATCCAAATCCTCTAACTTTTTGACAGTGAAAATGCAATTGCAGACAGGATTATAAATACATATTCATTTGGTTGGAGCTGGAGATGTCAGACCATTAGGTCCGACCCTTCCTCACCCAGGAGGCCGCCCAGGTGCTAGTGCAGTCTCTTATCGTCTCAAGGCTTGACTACTGCAACTCGCTCTAGGCTGGTCTTCCCATGCAGCAGCACGGCTCGTCTTCAGCCACGTCATCCCACTGCTGCGCTCCCTTCACTGGCTTCCTGTAGCTGCATCAGAGTTAAAACCCTAAAGCTTGCCTACAAAGCCAGAAATGGACCAGCCCCTACCGACTTAATGGCAATGGTGAAATCTTGAACTGTACCACGAGCCCTTCGAGCTTCGAGTACAGCTCGGCTTGACCCACCATCCTTCAAGGCTCTTGGAAGACAAGCGTCTAGAATGTTCTCCGTACTGGCACTCAAGTGGTGGAATGAACTCCCACTGACTGAGCATTGAACTATAAGCTGCACTTATATATTATATTTTAGTGTATTGTAGTTTATTGTATCGTAGTTTATTGTATTGCATTGAATGGCTCAGAGTTCTGTGTTCAGCTCTGCTCCTTTTCTCTCTGTATCTACAGTGACTCTTGTTTCTAGCAGTATCTGAGCTCAGGACCGTCTTTCTCTCTAACCTACTGGTAACTAGCAAAGATACTTTCTCTAGACAGAAAAGCACTTCTTGTAAGTCGCTCTGGATCAGAGCGTCTGCTAAATGCTGTAAATGTCAATTAAAACATTGGAAATGAAGTGTCAAAAGCACTTTTTTCAAATAAACTTTTTCCAGCCATTATACACAGAAATGAAAACACACATACCCATTTTTAATTTGAATGGTCTTATATAATGCACACTTAGATGTAAAATAGAGTAAACACCAATGAATTTGCTTTTTCTCTCTCAAAAAAGCTCAATGTGTTGACGTTTATACAGCAGTTAGTTTCTAACAGTGCTGTTATTTCACTGTAACATCACGTTTTTTTCCACAAACACTCGTTGACGACGTTGCTATGCAACGAGTTTGGCAGCTGTAGGAGACGCTCAAGCCATTTGTTTCTACTTCTTACTTTGCTACAAACAGAAAACGGACACTTTTACGATCACATTTGAACCAACAGCTGATTTGGTCCGACTCTGAAGACGAGACGACACAAAATTATGAAACTGTCGTCACCACTGAGCAGCTTTTCAGTCAGCAGCTGAGACAGAAGAGCAGCTGAACGACCTGGAATCAGCCAGAAATGAACCCAACACCATTCTTCCCACATCAGAATGTTAAATGCCACGTTCACGGCCCAATTGATTTATTTCTTACTTTATTTAACTGTTGTATAAAAGCAATAGAACACTTGAGGTTGTGTGTTATTTTCCGATAAATCACCATCCCTCTCATATTATATTGCTTAAACGATGCTCTTTATTGTAACATCATCAGAATAGCTGTTCCTATGGTTACGCCTTGCATCGTTTGATTGGAGGACGAGTGAGAAAAGCAGACACTGTCTACAGAGAGAAAGAGAGAAATCAAGCAGCAGCCTTGCTAAATCAGATTTACTCCAAGGAATGTTTTTAAAAACAGAAACAAATGAGCTAAAAGTGCTTGACATAGATGTATAGATGAAGGTCAAGTCTCATTATCCAGTATTTTTGTCTAGTGATGGGTGTTTTGGCTCTTTTCAGTAAACCAGCTGGCTCAGATCACAAATAGGAGTTCTCCGCTCCCAAACGGCTCTTCATTCTGTAGAATTGTTCCAGTTTTAGTTCCCAAAATCAACGGAAGTCGCATTCTGTTTGTTCTCCAAAAAAAAAAGAAAGTCATAAATAGTTTCACAGGATGATCTCCGAGAAGCAGGCATCACAAGACGGGCAGACATGCAGCATGCAGGCAAATCCATCAACAAGTCTTCTACAAACAAATTGCCTGTTTACAAAAGATCTAACAAGGCACACTTGGAAACACAGCTAGTGTGATTTTCAGCTCCAGTGTCATAAGATCACCCCTTTTCAGTTTTTCTTAATTAAGAAAAAAAGCAGCTCTTTAATGGAAATTGGCTCATAGTGTTCACTTAAAAGAACATCTCAAAGAGCCAATTACGGTAATATGAAAAATGCATTACTTTTCTCATGCTGGTCAGTTCATATGTGTATATACAGCACAGTGTGAAAGTTTCAGGCATCTAAGCAAATTTGCATAAATAAACAATTGACCTCAGCAGTGAGTTTATCACAATATACATCAGAATAAAGTCGTATTCATAATTCAAATAAACAGAAAAACAATAAAAAGTAACAAGAATTTCTCGGGTCCATATTTTTCCTTGACGCCTTCACAGCCGCCACAGAGACTCGTTAATATCATCAATTACATCATGAGCTCAATTTACTGAGCACTGATTGGTCAAACCAGGAGCTGCTTTTTAACTACATATAATACTGGACTTCCTCGAGGAGAGACTTGGAGATGGGTAAACAAAGGCAAGGCAAGGCAAGTTTATTTATATAGCACCTTTCATACACAACGGTCATTCAAAGTGCTTTACAAATGAAAAAATACAGAAAAATGTAATTAATGTAAATAAAATAAAATTTATGTAAATTTAAAAATAAAAAAAAAACATAATTAAAACAATAGATTTAAAAGAAGTTAATCAAATTTAAAAGAAGGAGATAAAAAATTAGAATAAAAATAAGAAACATTATTAAAACAATAGATATAAAAGAAGTTAAATGAATGAGGATAAGAGTGATAACAAGAGGATAAGAGAGATAAGAGAGATAACAAACACACCAACATCCAGAAAATCACAACTTGTTATATATACACACACACACACACACACATATATATAAACACAAACTACACAAATAGATTTTGAAAATGTGTTTTGGAGGCCTAAGACTTTCACTCAGTACTGTGTAATTTATTTTTCCCAATATGTTAAACACACATACACATCTTCTAAGCCACTTCTATGTCATGGGGGGTGCTGGAGTCTATCCCAGCTGTCATTGGATGGAAGCCAGGATACACCCTGGACAGGTCGCCAGTCCATCGCAGGGCAATATGTTAAGCTCAGCAAATAAATTGAAATTGTGCATGATTTGGAGAAAATGGCAATTTAAGTGTATTCCCTGCAGAGAAGATGTGAACCAATTTTCACTTAGATAATTAACAAAGTGTATAATTTGACCAGTGATATTAAAACTTTTGCAGGCAACAGCATAAGCCGCATAAAAAAGCTAATGTGATTGACCAAACCTGGGCAGTCCCCTGCAGACTGAACACGGTCTTACCTACTGAGTTGAACCAGAAGACGAAGTCGCTGAACACGGGCCCTCCACAGCTGAAGCTTACTGCCTCTGCTTTAAAAGGTCAAGGATGAGCATCGGCTCAAGTGCCCAAAACAAGCTGGTGTGGCGATCTTGAGTGGATGTTCACATGCTGTTTACGTAGCTTTCAGCAAGGCGATCTAAACATCTCTTTACTTCATCTATTAATGACCACAGTAATCAGTGCCTCTTGGAGAGATTCAGCTTAGACAACCTTTGAAACCAAGACCAATCAGGTGGTAAAAGTCCGTTCCTATTTAACTGATTTAAGGGCTTACAGTAATTAAAATCCCTCCACCCCAATTCTAACTTCGGAGAAGCCTTAAAACTGTGGGAAACAATATTGTCTCTCCAGCCTGTTTAGGCTCACAACAAATTACTTCCCCAAACAAGCATTGAATTTGCAATTGGAACTTCTCTTTTGGTTGCAGCACTCTCGGATTGGCCCACAGAGCTTTCTCTGGAAGCAGTCCAAAGCAAGTTGAGTGTTGCAGGTGTCAGTGTCCCTGAGGAGAGTAGAGGAGATGCTCGCTCTTTGAAGTGACAGTGAGGATTACCCACTACTGAAAGCAAAGGCCAGGGGAGAGATTTAGGTAAATCCAGACAACAGTCTGCACAGTCTGTGAATCCCAATGAAGTGAGGGATCAGCAGCCAGTCCAATATGAATAAAATAAGTATAACTGTTAACGTCTTGGCTTTTGTGGTGTCTTAGTATGATCGGTTTTAGTTTTAGATCTGAGCGCTTGTATCTAATGGCCAGTAGTACCTCCATATACCTTTCAGCTGAATTTCTCTCCTGGAGAAGCTTTGATTTGACAAAATTTTAACATGTTTACATGTTCCGCCAAATGACCGCTGGGATAGACTCCAGCTCCCCCCTCGTGACCCAGAAGGATAAGCAGCTTGTGTACATGCACACCTGTGTTTTTAATATTAGGCAAACTGACTGCTAGTCTAGCTAAGGTATGATCATTTAAAAAAAACATGTATGATAATTGCCATGGCCTGGCTATTGCTTCAGTCAGCCTAAGCTTAGCCTGGTGTGGAACGCCATTGGCTGGACTATGCAGGACAAATTTAGCCAAGCAAAAAAAAACTGTGGGTGACCAGTCTTGAGAAACTTGTACCATGCAAATTTTTACTGGCAAAGGGAACACCTGTATTTCTTAGGTTGTAAAGTCAGGCTAAGGAAAAGAAGAAAAGGTGAAAAGCAGGACTTGGTACACCACCAAAACTATCGCCATTAGATAAATGGAACTTACAGCTTTCATCTTTGGGATAGAGGAGAAAATCATGCTCTACTCTTGCCTAGACCTGCCCAGAACATCGCTGCATGTGCTTGGGATCATGAGAAGCAGAAAATATAACCATCTTGGTTATATTGGTATGACGAAACTTTGAAAGTGTGGAAGAAAATTCCTGCAGATTTCTTTGAAAGCAAGTCTCCTGAAAAGAATGGAAGCTGCAATGAAGACAAACAGTGGACACACTAAGTACCAGAAAAAAATGATATATAGACATTTTTGTTTTCTTTGGTTCCTGTCATCAACAGCTGTGTGGATGAGGTCGCAGTGGACAAAATAAAAAGTTTCCTAACCTCGAAACCTCGGAGGAACAAAGAGAGACAAACTCTTTCAAAAGCACACAATAATGTCTTTGAATCTGCTCACACTACAGCTTATATTTTCACCCAGTTGAACCAGAAAAAAGGCATAAAAAAGCCTGGAGACATCCACAAACAATGTGTAGAAGACTACTTCGACAGCGCTGACACTCTGAGCATGTTCAGTAGGCATCCGAACAATCGTCCAGTTGCCCTCATGCCAACAGCAATAAAGTGATTTAAAAGACTGGTTCTCTTCCACATCAAAGCCTACCTTCCTGGGCTCCCAAGTGGCGCAACCGTCTAAGCCTATTGTCAGGAAATCGTGAGTTCAATCCTTGGCCATGGGAGTACAAGACAGCCCCACCTCTCCCCCATCGCTCAGTGCAGTGCTGCTCAGTGCAGGTGTTTGTTAGATCTGGTGTTTGGCACGTTCCTCTCAGCATATTTAGAAAGCCAATGATGTTGCATGAGCAGCAGTGAGAAGAGATGCAGTGGCTGGTTTCACAGGTCTCATAGAAAGCCTGTACTAGCGTTTGCCCTCCTTCCACTGGTGGTATCCTGTCATTGGCGGAGTCCTAACTAGTTGCTGGAATTGGATACAATTAAATTGGAGAGAAAACTGGGGGAAAATCCACCTCCCTGGACTCTTACCAGTTGCTTATAGAACTAACAGATCCACAGACACCTTTTCTCTGGCTCTTCACACTGTCCTGACTCTGGAGTGACAGGGCGCATACATGAGGATGCTATTCATTCACTACAGCTCTGTTTCAATACTGTCATCCCCAGCAAACTCCTCTCCAAACTCCACTCAGCTCATCACTATGCAACTACATCCTGAACTTCCTGCCAGAGCATCTTCAGGCAGTGAGACTGGGCTCTTCTCACACATGATATTCCTGCATTCCCCGTTAACATCATCGTAAAGTTTACAGGTGACACAAAGGTGATTGGCCTGATCTCCAACAACAGTGAATCTGCCTACAAAGTGGAGGTGTAGAACCTGGTGCACAGAGGCCAAGGTGCTTATCAACTTCCGGTCATGGAAAGGTGATCAACGGAGGCAGAGTGGAGACAGTGTGTACCTTCAGATTTTTGAGAATTCCATTCTTAGAGGACCTCACATGGTCCACCAACACCACTGCATTCCACTGTTTTTCCCTGAGGAAACTGGAGGAAGCTGAAAAAAGCTGGGCTGCCCCAACAGCTGCTGGTGACCTTCTACTGCTGCAACACAGGGAGCTTCCCAACATGCTGCATGTGGTGTCTCAGCTGCTCAGCAGCCAATAGGAAAGTTCTTCAGTGGGTCATGTCCAGTGCACAAAAGATCACTGGGTTACAGCTCCCAGCCCTGGAGGACATCAACAGCTCACATTGCCTCAGGAAAGCTACCAGCATCTGAAAAGACTCCACCCATGCATGGAAGGAGTCTGAACTCCTTCCATCTGGCAGGTGATGTAAGTCCGTCAACGCCTGCACCTCCAGACTGAGAAATAGCTTTTCCCCAGAGCCATAATTGTGCTGAATCAGTCCACCAAAAATGCCCCTTAAACTGTGTGACTGCCCCATAATTGTCTGCCACAGTTGACTTTCTCTCTCTCTCACACACACACACACACACACACACACACACACACACACACACACACACACACACACACATACATACACACACTGCACTTTGCTACCAAACAAGCTATACAGTTAAACTGGGGTCCACTGTCCTTTACCCTGTGTTACAGTCTGGGCTGTTAATGCTCGTGTTCACTCTGTATATCACACACTGTTTACAGGACTTTTGCCTATTTGCAACTTGCACTGTTAGTTATCTCATCTGCACAAGAACTGTTGCCTGTCATTGTCATATCTGAGAGATTGCGCTACAGCACACTGACAGTTTCTGTAGTTACAGTCATCCACACTGTTCTTTATGAAGACTCTGTGTCTACAACATCATTACAGTCCCACAGTAAAACCATCTAGTACTCAGACATTAGATATTTACAAGGGTACTGTCATGCTTTAAACACAAGACACTATACGGAGATAATAATGTGCTAAATATACACAAAATCATCATTTCTAGCGTACTGTCTATTGGGAGGTGGCGGTCTCCAACAATGACCTTCAAAATTTCACTGTGAAAAAAAATGCTTATTTTTTTGGTTTTGTTTTTATGAGGATCTTTATTTATTTTTGAAAGATTTAGGTTCATCACCAGTTTAATTTTTCAATAAAAATGTATTCTGAAAATGCTGTCTTACATTTTCATGTCATTACTGAAACACAGTTTTAGTCTATAGGTGGAGCCTTATTTTAGCCACACCCCTGCATTTTAGAGCAGGAAGTGAGGCTGCATCCCTGTCCCTCCTGGCCACATGGTGAGCAGCGAGATCCCATTACTTTGAAGTAAATGTCATCAAAAATCAGTGTGTAACATTAAGAATGGTCACTATTGTGTTTTAATGAACAACATTGGGCTGTGATTGTTAGTAATACACTGGCTTTACTTTTTGGGTTCTGCTCAAAATGAGCTAAAATTGTCACTATCGCCACATTTGGTGAACTTGTGTGGTTGGGTTAGTGTAGTGGGTAACATCTCTTCCTTCTACACTGTAGACTGGGGTTCAATCCCCACCAGTGCAAGCCCCCTACACTATACCAATAAGAGTCCTTGGGCAAGACTCCTAACACCGCCTTGGCCTACCTGCGTAAAAATGATCAAATTGTAAGTCGCTCTGGATAAGAGCGTCAGCCAAATGCCGTAAATGTAAATTTGTATGATTGGGTAGTGACAACATGGAACGTTCAGTCGTTTGTTTTAATAAAATAAACCTAATTAAGGTAAATAGTCACTCAAAGCAAAATAATTTTAGTATTTAGTCCAAGTCAGTGAAAGGTCTGAAATGTATTTTCAACCAGTTGACTTTACACCAATTCGGTCCGATGATCCGTGTACATTCTGTACTTTTTCGCTACGATTTTTCGGTTTTGGTGCTCATTAAAACGTATCCATCTTCCGAAATCAGCCAAGCAGTTCACCCCTGATTAACAGTGCTCTGTTTCCTGCTTTCTCTAGTTCTTGTTTTGAACCCCTGCTGGGCACTTCATCAGTGAGGGAAACACCCTAGTCACACTTTAATCAGGCCTTTTTTGCTCAAGTGGCTGTGACACAATTCGTCTTTCACGGACTTGTACTGGTGTGTCTTCAATCAGCTGTAATTAAACACCATAATTAATGGTCCGTGGGAACATAGAGAGCAGCATTAATCAAAGAAACAACAGGCTTTGAAGCCTCTGAGGCTACAGAATGTGAATTTGAACCTTTTTTTTATGCTGGTTACACCAAATAAACATAACAGCCTGTTTCATGCTTCCTTTTTATCTTCACTCTACCACTGTTGGCACTAATAACAAATCCATTTTCCTTTCTGTTGACACAGATAAACAATTATCTTATGATGACTCTGCTTTCCAGTAAATTTGGCTTTTATGAGTGGGCTGGGCATGATCAGCTCATACGCAATGCGAGTCCCCGCACTGGCATTCCTCTCCTGAATTTGTGGATGTGATTGGCTGATACTCTGAACTTGGCACACTGTCAAAGCCCGCCGTCCTCGTTCCCTGTTGGGCGACCCTAGGTCAGTCCGGCTGCTGATTTTCACGCTTCATTAAGGCCGCCGATTGTACGAGGCGAATAATTCAAAGGACGTAGTGTTGGCCGAACAATGACACTCCACTTCATTTTAATGCCCATTACTCATTACTGTGCTTGAATGAATCACAGTGCCACCGATTACTGGCAATCACTGGCAATCAGGGGAGCAATAGCTTTGTCTAGAGACAAAGTGGTTGGGCTGAGGCTTTATTGGCCATATCATTCACAGTGGCTTGTTGTCATTCAAATCACTTTCATTTAGGACCTGAGTGATACAGTTGTGTGCAAAAGTTTTGGCACCCTCGGTCACATCACGTTCCGTTGACTGAAGTAAGAATAAGAACACATCCTCTACAGAGAACACACATTTTAATGCACAGTTGCTGTTTAGGTACTGAATTTAACACTGGGGCAAAAAAAAAAAACCCCAACATAAAATACCGCCTGTGCAAAAGTTATGGCACATTTTTCCTAATATGCTTAACTCCGCAAATTAATGGGTATTGTGAAACTTCTGAAAAAGACCATTTTAAGTGTGTTCTTTGTGGCGAGTGTGTTAACTTGTTTTCACTCCACGAGCAACACGTGTAATTTGACCAGGGGATATTTACACTTTGGCACGTCACTGTACTTGAACTGTTTCCAATGCTGTGATACATTTATATCATTTAGGATTATAATATGTAGCTTAATGATCACTTTGACTTGAAATTCATTTCAATTTGCTTAAAGTTTCTTTGCACACCTTAAATGGCCCAAAAAAACCCAGTTTTTTGCATAATTGTTTAAATATAATCGTCACTCAAGAGTCCATGACAGTTCTGACTTACCTGCAAAATGAAGCCGCTTTGAGTTCTTACTGTGTGATGTCATGAAAACCCGCTGGGGCATCTAATCAGAACCGATCTGATCTGCTCTCTGTGATATTATACTTTTATATAATTTACAAATGTTTCTGCTGTTTTAGAACTGACCGTCACATCGACTGGCCAATTCATGAAGTACACGTCCTTGTATCTACGCTTAATATCCATCTTATCAGCTCCACTTACTGTATAGCTGCACTCTGTAGTTCTACAGTTACAGACTGTAGTCCATCTATTTCCCTGCATACATGTGCTGGTACGAGTGGATCAGACAGCAGTGCTGCTGGAGTTTTAAACACTGTGTCCACTCACTGTCCACTTTATTAGACACACCTACCTTGTTTGTCCACCTTGTAGGTGTAAAGTCAGAGACAATAGCACAGTTTGTGTTGGCAATCATCTAATCCTATATTAGTGATCCCAGAACAATCTTAGCTGGATATTTTGGTTGGTGGACTATTCTCAGTCTCCAGCAGTGTCTGTGTCTGATCTACTCCTACCGGCATAACACAAACTAACACACCTCAACCATGTCAGTGTTACTGCAGTGCTGAGAATGATCCACCGGCTGAACAGTACCTGCTCTGTGAAGGTCCATGGGGGTCCTGACCACTGAAGAACAGGGTAACAGAGTATCAGAGAAACAGATGGACTACAGTCTGTAACTGTAGAACTACAGAGTGCAGCTATACAGTAAGTGGAGCTGATAAAGTGGACAGTGAGTGTAGAAATAAGGACGTGTGCTTAATGAAGTGGTCAGTCAGTAAATCACTAACTAAAACTATTAATCACAATGGAAACCTGCACCTAGAATGCACTAGGATTGTTTTTTCTCTGCTCAGATGATGCAGACACCTGCAGCAGGTGTAAAGCAAGTATTTTAAGTGTGTGGATTTAGTATAAGCTGAGGAAGGAATACCAGGAAAGTGTGTGCATGTGTGTGTGTGTGTGTGTGTGTCTCATTAGCCCTCTGTCTGCCAGGCAGAGCGCCACATTGCCTGTCACCATAGCCTACTGTTGCCCTGTAGCTGCCTTTCACATTGTGACGGCCAACTATACCCCTGCCTGACGGCTGTGGCATTATGTCAGTGATAATGCATTCTTCTTCTACTGCCGCACTGTAATGAGGTCTGTGTGTGACATTTCTCCACCTTTTTTCCTACGTGATCATGTCTCATACATCACCTCCCAGAGAGGTGAATACTCCGCGCCAGCCTGCTGAATTTTAGTCCAAGAGCTGACCTGTAGAGAGATTATGCCATGATTAACCCGCACTGGTAAGAGCTGGTTGGACCACCACAATCACCAGCATGATCATTGCTGGTCACCCACACATTATCTGAATTCAAACATGCAGTGTGAAGAACAAAGTCAAATGAGCCTTAAAGTACAAGTCATTTGTATTTAATTCAGCATCAGAAAACTTAGAGAGTGTTTAGAAAGCATATCGCTGCTGTCCGATCGAAACCTCGTAGCTCCAAAATGGGAACTTTACAGGAGAAGGAAAAAACATGCTTTATTTTTAATGCAAGTCAATGGAACCAGACGTCTTTTCACGTCGTTTTGGGCCGTTTCTTTTGGTCCGTTTATCATGACATTAACAAACAGTGTAAAAGGCACTAGGTGTTTTCAGATTATGTCAAAAACTGAAAAATGACAAAAACGAAGATACGAGGTTTTGTTCCTACAGCACCTTTGACTTGACAGTTCCTTTGACTTTCCTCTCCTTTGTGCAAGTGGACTATGTTGGTGTCCTCCATAAATATTGGCACCCCTGATAATCATGAGCAAAATGAGCTGCAAAAAATGTTCGTAATTGCTTTTTATCTTTCATCCAAACTATTAGCAAATATCTAACCTTTATTTAAGGTGTAATGACTGGAAGAAAAACCTAAATCTTGTCATGAAATAATTTTTTTTTGTCTATTTGTGCCACAATTGTTGCCACCCCTAGAAATTTAACTGAAGCTTTTTCACCTTCATATTTCATGTTTTAAAGTTTGCCTGAGTGATTAGGAACACTGAAATGGTCAGCCATGACTTCCTGTTTCACTGGAGAACATATATGAGATGAAACGCAGGCCAAATTGCTTCAGTCATCGGTCACTATGAGCAGAGAAAACAACAATGTGCAATGAAAGCTTGTTGAGCTGCACAAATCAGGCAGAAGCTACAAGAAAATCGCTAAAAAGTTGAAAATTTAAGTTTTTTTTTAATCCCACAACCGGGGAAATTCCACATCTGCATTTAACCCATCCGTGAAGTGAAACACCACATACACACTAGTGAATGCACACACACACACACACACACACACACACACTAGGGGGCAGTGCTGGAGCGGTGGGCAGCCCTATCCACAGTGCCCGGGGAGCAATTAGGGGTTAGATGTCTTGCTCAAGGACACCTCAGTCATGGACTGTCGGTGCTGGGTATCGAACCCGAATTCCTTTTTGTGATGTCGGGAAAACAAACATATTTACTTGGGTTGCGTATTCAGCCTGCAATATTTAAGGTCTGCCTGTTCTAGCCGAAGTCATAAGTGTTTCAGCAGACTTCTTTTCAGAGAGTTTGGAAAATGATCTTGTAAAAGTATGGTTCACAAATTGTAAGAATAATAATAATGATAATAATACAAGATTAATAATAATATTGTAAAGGTAATACTGTTTAAAGGGTCTTGAAACATGGGTGGTTCCTAAAATAGCTCTAATTTCTTTTTTTTTCCCCCAAATCCTCATTAAAGTTCTGTTGCACGGATTCATATCTGTTTGCTTAATTAGTGTTAAATCTTTGAGCCCAAAGGGCACCAAAGAGTATGCTCGCTGGGCTTTGTGCGGTGGAGTGTCTTATTGGGCAGGACATAAGAGGTGGTGGTGGGTTAATGAGCCAGGCTGTGCCTCTTGCTCCAGTGAGTCTGTATTGATCGTCATCATGCCCACTCCAAGCTAATTACACACAGGAGTGAGATGTCACACCAACGGGAGCCATGCATGCTTTTCACTGCAGCAGACGTGGAAAATGAACTGTACCTTTTCTCCATTGATATGATTGAGACCCCCTTGGTTTTTTATCAATATTACATTTAACACCACTGCATTCGATGCTTTGCATTGCGCTTGGTGATGTAAGGCTTGGATGCAGCTGCTCGCCATGGAAACCCATTCCATGAAGCTCTCTACGCTGTTCTTGAGCTGATCTGAAGACCACATGAAGTTTGGAGGTCTGTAGTGATTGACTCTGCAGAAAGTCGGTGACCTCTGCGCACTATGCCCCTCAGCATCCGCTGACCCCGCTCTGTCATTTTACGTGGCCCACCACTTCGTGGCTGAGTTGCTGTCGTTCCCAATCACTTCCACTTTGTTGTAATACCACTGACAGTGGACTGTGGAATATTTAGTAGTGAGGAAATTTCACGACTGGACTTGCTGCACAGGTGGCGTCCGATCACGGCACCACGCTGGAATTCACTGAGCTCCTGAGAGCGACCCATTCTTTCACTAATGTCTGTAGAAGCAGTCTGCAGGCCTAGGGGCTCGGCTTTATACACCTGTGGCCATGGAAGTGACTGAAACACCTGAATTCAGTGATTTGGGTGGGTGAGTGAAAACATTTGGCAATACAATGTACCTCCAATAAATACCAAGTGCTTCAGACATTCCAGTCCAACTGATCCTTTTGAAAAAGGGACTGTGCCTAAACGTCTTCTCTATAATCAATACTGTATATCAATTGTAAAATGATTGAACTTATTTAACCTCTATTTAACTTATGTTATTGGTCTACTATCCGGTGTCCGTATCCACATCCAGAGCAGATGCATAACCCATATCCAGAGGAGGTGGTTCCTCTCAAAGCGTTTACCTCTTGCTCTAACGGAGGCTTTCCTTGCCACAGTCGCCCTTTGTTTGTTCACTGAGGCTTGGACCAAGATTTTCTGTAAAGCTGCTTTCTTGCTATGCCTGTTGTAAAAAGCCCTATAAAAATGAAACTTTGACTTGGCCTGACTGGACATTACCCCAGAGCGCCAGAAAAGCTAAACTGGCTCTGGCCCTGGATTTAGTTCAACCACAACCTAGTGGCAGAAATCAGGAGATACAAAGCAGTGATTGCTTTAAAGCTGTTCTTCTTGAAGCTCACAGTGGCGTTAGATCAAATACGCTTTCCAAAAAGGATCAAACCCCGAATCTGAAGGGCAGAATGAAGTGCTATATGCAGTAAATGCAGGGTTTAAAGGAAAGAGCAAAAACTACCAATAGCTAATTTAGCTTTATTTGTGTGCTGATCTAGCTGAAGTTTTAGTAAGTGAAGATCGCAATCCTTTAAAATGGACTGATTTTCTATTTCTTTTATTGTAGGCATTGCATTTGCTGCATGAAGCCCTTGGGTTTTGTCTTTCAGTCCTAGTACCTGGGCACCCTTTCGAATGGGTGAATTCATCTACTTTAAGCATCATTGCCAATTGCATGGGACACACTGGGTAAACTGCATATGAGGTGAATGCTCTATCTAATAAGTGGCATATGTGGCTACTTGGGACCCCACAGGTAATATTGGTTTTACTGCACCAATATATTATCATGCAGGGTTGGAGCACTTATCCCTTTGCCCCTTAATGACGCATAGTTTTAAGTAAGGACAGCGCTGAAATATGTTTATCAAGTTTTAACAAATGTGTCATTAATGATTCCTGCATGTTTACTTGCGGCAGTCTGTGACAGACTGCCCTTTAAGCCCCTGCCTCATTTTCTTGGACCTCCAATCACAGCTTATCAAGCATTTCTCGAAAGAGGCCCCAAATATTCAGTATTAACTCTCGCTATGATGAATCAATCTGAATAAAACAACATGCAGTGTGCTCCTCAGTATATGGAGCTTTGAACAAGCCAGGATGCCCCTGCATCAGAGCGATGAGGTAGGCCCTGGACAGCCATCGCGGCGTTTAACCTCCGTTTGCCCGTACCCCTTCATGTGTCTGGCTGTAAACAGAGATCACATCCAGCATCACATGTAATGCAATCGATTACACATCATATGCAGGGTATTTTTTTGGTTTAGATTGCTTCATCTTAACGGGAGTCACAACAAAATATTCGGGGCCTCTTTCGAGTGAATCTCCCAGCACCTTCCATTCCCTCAGTCAAGTCTTCAGTTCGCCAAACCTGCCAGATTCTGAAGATGAAACTCCAGATGTTAGAGTTTCGAGTGGCATCGGTGAGCGAGAAGTAATTATCCAGCAAGAGCTCACAAATGCTCTTGTGACTGCAAGCGAATCCTCACAGCAATGTTGCAACATCTAGTGCAAAGACTTCCCAGAAGAGTGGTGTAAGTGTCACAAACTCACTTTTAGCACTCTTCACTGTAGAAAGTATAAAGAAGGAAGAAGTTTAAATTATTTGTCAGAACTTGACAAGATCCGACTTCCGTCACAGAGTTTCTCAAATGTTTGTTGGGTACAGTTTGGGTTTATATTTCACGTTTCAGTTCTGGATTGTGAGCTGAATTTACCCCAGTTTGCTTTTTTCCCTTCATTCTTCCTCACTAATTTTTACCTTAAACAGGATGCAATCAGGCATTCACGACAGCGTGAGATCTTCAGATTGTGTAGAGATTGTTCACACTGAAAGCTTTTGGAATGTTGGAATGTATTCGCTACTGTGAAAAAGTATTTGCCCCTTTCCAATTATATGTTTGCGTATTTGTCACACGTGAATATTTCAGTTCATCAAACTACTTTCAATATTAGCCCGTGTTAACCCAAATAAACACGCAGTGCTGTTTTTAAATAATAATTTCATTTACTGAGGGGGAAAAATGCTATTTAGCCCAACCTTGGCCGTATGGGAAAAGGTAATTGCCCCCTTAGCTGCCAGTTAACTAAATTCAGTTGACTGTTGGGTTCAGTTTCACCAGCGGTGGATGAAGTACACAAATCCTGTACTTGAGTTAGAGTAGAGACACCCGAGGTTAAATATTACTCCAGCAAAAGCCTCCACTTGAGTAAAAGTACTAAAGTATTTACCTTCAAATGTACTTAAGTATAAAGTAAAAGTACTAAAAGAGTAATTCTGGCTCTGATGTCCTGTTATCATTTTTATAACCAGACTGGCTTCATGAACTCATTTCAGGTGAAAGTCCTCCAGTGTTTGTCTTGGTAAACCAGTCTTTTAATAGAATGTCATTAATTAGTCTGACACTATTAAAAATTATGTGATTGCGAGTCACAAAACACAGAAGACAAACAGTTTTCATCAGGGAGAACCGAGCAGCTCTAAAAGCCTTTTTACAAGCAAGCAAAGTTTCAGTTTAAGATTTATTTGTAACTTAGTTACAAGTTTAATAAAAACTTGCTTTCAACTCAGGATCACAAATGAGTTTTCCTTTACTATGTTGATCTGTAGGCCTCTGTTCATAAACATAAACCAGCCCAAACTAATTTAGTATAGAATGAAATGGTGTTTGTAGAAATTCAGAAAAAAGAAACCCGTCAGTCACGACTGCATATGTGGACATATTTCCATATTGTGCTCTATTTACCCAAAATTAGGTTAGTTCATCATTTAGGTCGACGCTTGTCCTCCCAAAGTTTTACGCTGCTGCACTGATGTTGAACCGTGTGCTTGTGACCAACAGGTCAAAACCGCTGTGTCCTGATTGGTGTTCTTGCTTCACGCTTCACTTAAATACAGAAACTAATTACATTTACTTAGTTACTGTCCACCGCTGAGTTTCACTAGCCAGACCCAGCCATGATCACTGCCACTGTTGAATCTCAACAGGTCTGAACCTGTCTGGCAATGTGAAACAGGCTGGATCTCAAGCAGCACATGATGCCATGTTCTAAAGAGGTTCAGTTCTGTGGGCTGAAGAGTCAAAGGTAGAAACCATGGATCCCATTACCTCTGGCACAAAGCCAACACCACATTCCACCATAAACGATCTGATTAAAGCTACATTATAAAAACGGGGTAATTACCTGCAGGATTATATTCAAATGCAAACTATTCATCTTTCACCAATATTTGCTGTTTCAATGAGAAATGTCACATGAGTCTCTCTATTTGAAGAGCTTTTAATTTGGGGGGGGCAGTGGTGCTGCTGCCAGGAGAGAATTCAGAAGACTTCCCTGCCTAGCAGCAGTTCAGTGTTTCATTCAGCCAGTCTATAGAATTTAGATTACTGTATTTTCAATGAGAGATCTGAGATCTGCAGCGTTTTACTGAAGATATTTGGATCAGGTGTTTCACCTGGACTCCCACTCGGCCAAGTTCTACCGGAGCAGACTGATCTGATCAGGCAGTGAACTGATTTTCATTTGTTCCTCCATAAAATTCTACAGTTTGACTGGCTGTGAATCAAACTTTTGAAAACCTTAACCTGGCAGGTTTTAACCAACAGTCTGAAATGTGAACAGAGAGCGAATTAAGTCTTGTAAGCTGCAAAATTAGTTTCACTTTCACTCGTATGATTTTCTTTCTTCAGTAGTTAAATTAACTGCCGCTATTGTTAAGAAAGGTGAGGGTTTATTTGGTCCTTGATTGGCAGCTGTTGGGTTTGAGGTCAAATTTTGGGGATGGACCTCATTAAAGCTAAAAAGCTGGCTGGGTCACCCTGAAACAATGTGTTTAGATGTCAGCAATGGCTGTTGTTCAAACTCTGGACAGTGTATTAAGTTTCAGAAGCCCCCACATGAAGGACATGATCTAACAGCAATGGTTCCCTTAATCATCAGAGACCTTTTTGGCTCTGTGCAGATCAGTTTATTTCTCTCCTCTTCTCCTCCATGCCCTAAGTCAGCTATCTCCCTGCATCAATATTTGATTAGAGCTTTCTGTACCAATCACTTGAGACACAATTATAGTGTTCTGCTGAGCTGTTGTGTGCTGGGGTCTTCTTGCTTGGATTTCTGGGACATAGGGTCACTCTGGCTCTTTCCTGTTTTGAAATCACAACCGTTCTGGGAAGCTGCCTGTGGCGTTTGACGCTCTGCTTTGCTGATGACGCAGTCGTCATGGGTTTGGACTTTTGAAGTTATCCCAGGGTTACGTCAGAGCAGCAGAACAACAGCCTGCCTCGCTGGCCCTCAGCTTTCAATGCTGAATGATGACTTGAATGTTGGAAGCTCACATTAATATTGCACAGCAAAAGCCTCTAAGCCTCTTGGCATTTGTTCATCTTCAGTGCATCACGACACGAGCTGCTGGCCTTTAGCAGATGGATTACCTTTAAACAAGACCAATGTGATAAAATGCATGTTTGCATATGACATTGACTCTGTAGTGGAACATTAGCTGACCGTGGCAAATGATGGCCTTGGGTTGAATTTGCAGTGCATTGAAAGCACAAGGAAGGCTTTAAGGTTAGTGAAGTACACATTCAGATACTTGTGAATCCCAGAAAGACTTCTAGTAATGCTGAGTCACTCAAGGCTGCTCAAGTTTGCTCTCATTGTTCAGTCTTTCAAATCAGTCCTATGCATTGCACTCCTCTCAGTTCAGTATTAGAACAGTTGGAGGTTTTAGCCTGATCTCATTGATCAAATTAACATTTCTCTTTTGAATGGTTTGCTTTTTTTAACACCTCTAAGTGAAACTTGCCGTTTAAATGCTGAGAAATAGCTCTCTGAAAACATCCATGATGTAATGTTGATGCAGAGGATGGGTCCCCAACCATCACTGACCATCTTCCGATAAAGATTTTGAAAAGAAAAGTCTCTGCGAAGGTACAGCCATCCTCCAGGCTGTGGCATACTCTGATTCCGCACTCTGTCTGACAGGCTGCCTCCCAGCAGGATGGCCTTTATTTGAAGATGTTTTTGTTGTTTTGCTTGTGAACTCCCAGTCTCTCGCTTCTACTTTTCTATGCCATAATGCATTCTAAAATTTAAGTGAGCAAGACTCAAGCAGGTTATGAAGAGCACTGTTTATATGTAGTTTCATGTGCAGTGTAACTGAAATGGGTTCACAAGTGTGAAGGTAAGTTATGTTAGATAGTCATATATGCTCCTAAACCCATAGGTGGTAGTGCTGCACGATTATTCATTTGTATTATTATCGATAAATCATTTAAAAAGGCTGCGATGACAGAATGGATCCAATTAAGTTGACCGGACAAAAAATTCGTCACCTGTGACAGAAACGTACCTAAGAGAATGAGAGACGTCCACAAGCACGAATAACAGCTCGAATTGGCATGGACTGGACAGGATTCTGCATGTAGGCGACATCAATGTTCAGCCACTCTTGCATTAAAGAGTTGCGCAGTTCGGCCAGATTTTGTGGATGCCTTCCCTGGCGTCTCACTCGCTGTTCCAGGTAGTTCCACCAATTTTTATTATTTGCTGGCCTGTCCAGATGTGTGAATGCTTCGGAATGTTCATCATGCCAGTCGGTCGCATTTGCCGCCTTGTAAATGCAAGAATTCCTCCATAAGATGAGCAAAAGGCAAAAAATAGATGTCCAGCAGCTCAGTGTAAGCGCTATGGTTCAAATTCATGGTCACCTCCTTCACATACAGGCAGAAAATAGATTTATCAGACCAGATAAAATGTTTCCAGTCACGAACAGTGCAATTTTTGTCTCCTTGCCCACTGTAAAGGTGTAGAAGTGAGCAAAGGCCTATTGCTTGACACTTACGTTGCATTTGTTATTGGTAAGCAGTGCCCTGCAGGGTGTTCTTTCAGAAAGTAGTTGTGCAGGACCTGCATTGACTTCTGGACTTCGTCTGACGAGAATGTCCTGTAGACTTCAGGTAGACCCGTATGACCATACACTTCGTTATCACTGCAAATTTAGCTACCTCCTTCACACTATGGCCTTTTCACTATGGCCCATTTTTCACACATCGAACAAGACCTTCACTGCACTGTACCACCTTTTCAGGTATTCATAGCTTGAACACCGCCTGCAGGAGCCTGAAGTTACTACCACCTTGAACATGCAAGGTGACAATTTTTTTTTGTCCTGGGAGCTTACATTACCATCATAGAATCATCACAATATCCAGCAAAGTTATCGTACATCACACGTTATGTCCATATTGTGCAGCCCTATGAAGGGGATTTGGTCTTTGGCTTCATTGGAACTAAAGTTGTTATAGTTCTATCTACAGCAAAGGCCCAATAGTGAAATTGCATGTATGCAAATATGTAACTTGCAATTAACTGAAATAAACCCAATGTAATGCATTGTTTTATTGTTATCATCATTATTGACATTCTTTTCATGAAGTACATTTAATATTGCAAGGAAAATGAAACATTAACCTGTAAATATGTGTTCCACAAAACAATTTATGTCCATCTTATTCCTGACAACACTTGAAAGAAAACATAAGAACATGTAAAGTAACCTGACTTTGAAAACTCCCTAGACCGCACAGTGGCCTCTGTCGGCTGCTCTGCAGGTCGCTGTAACGGCTGCAGACATTCTTAGACTAATTATGCAGCTTTTATTTATAAGGGAGTGACCTGGTCATTTTTATCATACTGTAGAGTCGGCACAGATGATGATGATGTGGGAAAACATTGCGCATACAAGCAAATGCTCTTTATTACAACGGGCACTTCAACAGGGAGTCTTTATAAAGACTAGAAATGCCCGGTCCAGCACTACCCCAACACGAAAGGGGGTAACATGCGAGGGTGGAAAGACACACACTCAAAGCCCACCCACCCAAAGCCCACATACACAATTTCACAAACCAAATGCAACACGTCAACACAACACATCAGCTCTTTGCAATGGGAGTGTGGCGCCTCCCTAGAGCCACTTTGCATGGCCCTCTAAGTTATTCATCCTTAAGAAATAATGATTCACGTCCTGAACTGAGAGCTTGATGTCGATTTCTAGCGTCTATCCTTTGTGGTTCTTCTTCCATAATAAAAAGGCAGAATCGGTAAGCAGCCAGCTCTGAACATTGTCAGGAATCTCCAAGAGTGTTTTAGAATTATGTTTCAAGGTGATGCTGCAGTCTTATTTGCTGCTGAATATTACTGAATCTCACTTTGAGACCAGCACTCAATCTCCGAGCTCAAGCAACTCAGCAGCTTAGTGAGACCGTAATGAATAAGCATTTATGTCTTGTCTGACTTCATTTGGCAGTGGTTAACACGTCAGCACCTATTACTATATGCTACGTCACCCTTGGTTTGCAGATAAGGCAACCTGGCTGGTAATGGGGGCAGTCGTGGGCTGGAGGTTAGGGAGCTGGCCCTGTGACCGGAAGGTTGCCGGTTCGATCCCCAGGGCCGTCAGTACATGACTGAGCTGTCCTTGAGCAAGACACCTAACCCCCAACTGCTCCCTGGGTGCCGTGGATAGGGCTGCCCACCGCTCCGGGCAAGTGTGCTCACTGCCTCCTAGTGTGTGTTCACTAGTGTGTATGTGGTGTTTCACTTCATGGATGGGTTAGATGCAGAGGTGGAATTTCCCCGGTTGTGGGATCAAAAAAGTATCACTTAATGAATCTCTCTGAAGAGCTGTGGGCCAGGCTCAGATAGGATGAGGACGTTGTTGAAGTTTTTGTGCCGCAAGTTTCTGTTTCATCGTTTGTTCTGATGTAGTTTGATGAAGAAGAATGAACCACACTAGAAAAAAACTGACAAATGGAGCCTCTTCGGTGCTGGCTGTTAGGAAATGAACCAGTGACCTAGGTCAGATGAGTAGTGGGCGGCTTTGGGGTCTGCCTAGATTTAACTTGGCAAAGAGGATGAGTGGAGATAAAACCTGATCCAGACAGTCAGGCAGCCGCAGTGTTGAGTAGATTAATTCCTGCTCATTATTTACTCCATACATGAAGTGCCCTATATTTTCCTGACACAAATGCAGAGCTGTGCTGCTCCACAGGCCTCAGGCTCAGAAATGACAGGGCTTGCGGTGCAGTGGTAATGAGGTGCTCTACAGCCCTGCTTTCAAGTGCAGAGAGCAAGACGGAGATGGGAGCGCTTAAAGAGAGCTCAGCCAGGATAATGTTTGTGTTTGGATTTCCTTACAGTCTCTCTCTCTCTCTCTCTCTCACACTCACTCACTCACATGCTCTCTCACCCTCTCTTTCTCACCCTGTCCCCTCTCTCGCTCACCTACTCCACTGAGTCATGTTTTCTAACTCTCTTTCTTGCTGTCCCTCTAATGCTTTCCCTCTCTATGCCCCTTTTCTCTCTCTCCCTCTTGCTCTCTCTTGCTCTTTTCCACTTTCTTTCTCTGTTCCTTTTTCTGTCACTCACTCACTCTCTCAGTCTTTCTCTCTTCTTTCTTCTGTCATTTACCCACTCCACTTTTCACTCTTTCTCCACTCTTTCTACCTAGTTTTTCCTCTCTCTCTCTTCTCTCTTTCACTGTCATTCTCGCTCTGCTGTCTTTCTCACCGCTCTCTCCTTTTCTCTCTATGACGGTCGCTTTTCTCTTACCCTGTTACTATGTACCTTTACTTCCATCCCTTCTCTCACAGTCCTCTCTCTCTCTGTCTCTCTCTCTCTCTCTCTCTCTCTCTCTCTCTTCCAATCTCTTTCTCTCTCTCTTTTTCCCCATCCCCTCCCTTTCTCTCTCTCTCCCTTTCTCTACTTTATCCCTTTACTTCCATTCCTTCTCTCCTAGTCATTTCTCTCTCTCTCTCTTTCTCTCATCCCATCTCTCTCTCTCTCTCTCTCTCTCATCCCATCTCTCTCTCTCTCTCTCTCTCTCCCTCTCTCCCCCTCTCTCTCTCTCTCTCTCTCTCTCTCTCTCTCCCCCCCTCTCATATGGGAAAAGGATTGAATTGGGCAGCATTCGGATGCTGGCAAAAACCTCAAGCAGAATTTCCCCCACCGGAATGAAATCAATTATTCATGCAGGTGGCATGGAGCCTTGAGTGCAAGGCTGACAGTCTTGAGGGTGGGGAAGGAGGTGGGTGGGCTGGGAAGATGAGAAGAGGAAAGGGAGGAGGAGAGGGGCATATGGATGAATGTATCGTCAAGCAGAATTCACTGATTGATATGTAGGAATATTTAACTCTTGGCTGTGTTCAAACAAACAGAAGCCTGAGCACTGACTGTATAAATCACCCCACAGCAGCCTGTAACATCAGCGCGCTGGCCAAGACGTTGCAGCTTGGCATTTCAGACATGGATAAGTGCAAAACTGTCTTGTAAACCAGAAAGTCTGGTGGGTATCGTTGCTCAGTTTCGACAGAAGGGCTATTTGACTGACATGCAAAGTGGTCAACCACAGACTTCTCATGGAGCCAGGATATTGTCAGATTGGTGCCACACCAAAAACAGACCCACATTATGTGGTGTGTGTCGCCAAGCACATAGCATCACCTTGTTTACTTGCTACTAACTGCTTCAAACAATATGGGAAAAAAACACGAATTAATGCTGTAGACTTCAGGAACTTGTTTTAAGCCAGCAATTATATCTTGCCTTGAAAGGTCCAACATGCAGAGCAGACACCTGACTACCTTGCATTTAGCTTGATAAACATCTTTTCCTGTCAATCTGCTGAAAAAATAAAAGTGCAGGGATACACGTACACACATGGATATGTGTATAGGAAATCAGAATGTAACAGATCAAGTTATCTTGCTAGTTTAGCGTCCAGTATTGACAGATGGTCCATGTACTTCTGTGAGTGGAGCATCTGAGACAACATGCAGTGTGTCTTGCTCCCCTTACAAGTACAGTTGCAGTGATTAGTCAATAATGTCAGATATTTGTGGACAGCACTGATTGTCCACGAACGGTTCCAGTAATCCATGTTCTTGGACTTCAGAAAACTGTTTGTGCACTATCTTGTGCGTCAGCTTCAGAAGAGGCTTCCTTCTGGGACGACAGCCATGCAGACCAAGTTGATGCATTGTGCGGCGTATGGTCTGTGCACTGACAGGCAGACCTCCCTCTTTTTCTTTTTGAAGCCAACCTCTGGATGTGATGCTGAACATGTGGACTCAACTTCTTTGGTTGACCCTGGTGAGGCCCATTCGGAGTGGAAGCTGGCCTGGAAAACCGCTGTATGACCGTGGCAGCGGTGCTATAGCTCAGTTTCAGGGTGTTGCAGTCTTCTTACAGCCTAGGCGTCTTTGTGGAGAGCAACACTTCTATTTCTCACATCCTCAGAGAGTTCTTTACCATGAGGCTTCATGTTGAATACCCAGTGGCCTGTATGAGCGAATTGTACCCAAAACACCAAATTTAACAGCCCTGCTCCCCATTCACACCTGGAACCCTGTAACTCTAACGAGTCACACGACACCAAGGTGGGATGACGACACAATTAGGCACAAGTTGGACATGTTCACTGTGAGGTGGACTCACTTGTGTTGCCAGCTATTTAGACATTAAAGTGTGTGTTGAGTTCTTTTCAGAGGACAGTAAATCTGGACTGCTATACAAGCTGCACACTGACTACTTTAAGTTATATCCAAGTTTCATTCCTATAGCAACGTGCCATGAAAAGATAAAATAAAGTATTTGCATAAATGTGAGGGGTGTTCTCACTTTTGTGAGATACTGCATCTCAGTGTGTGCTAATGTACTGTTATAGGCTAAAGATATAATATAAATGAAAATGCAGACTTACTTCTCTCTGCTTTAAGCTTTAGCTCAGCTATAGTCATTTTTCTCCCATCTCCAGCAGGAAACCTTTCCACGAAAGGAATAGCTCCTTGTAGAATGTCTCTCAATGTTCGATTTTTTTACGAGGCTGAACTTCTCATTCGCAGCTTCTTATTTTATTTTCCCTTTCCACCTTAAATGGTTCCTGAGGTGCCAGAATGTAACTGTTGCATCATATTAGAAATGGGGAAAATGGAAATGTAAAGCTGAGCTCCGCTTGGCAGCTTTTTAGTTTTTGACAGTTTCTCGTGGATTAAACATATCAGGAAACCATCTGGAGTGATTATAAACACAAATAAGTCCACCTGACTCTAAATTATCTTTGCTGTTCCGTTAGCTACTAGCTAGGTGAGATTGTTGACTGCATTGCTATGGTGACCAGAAGTCTGTGCGCTGATCTTCAGTGGTAAAGGCTGGTGAGTTAGGAGATAAAGGCTACATTAACTCTAGTGTTTGAGACCATTTACTGTTAAAACTGTGGTTAAAACAACCAGCAAAGCTTTCTATTATTGTAAACAGCAGGTGGGGACTTTGGGACAGTCACTCACAGTGATGGCAGGATTATGACAGGGACAAAGTGAAAGGAGATGCCTGAAGGTGGTTTAATAGCTGATTAATTGAACAAATGACAATAGATTAAATAAGTCATCATTAATTGCAGCCCTGCTTATAACTAGTCTCTTGCATGATTACTCGCTTGGTGATTACTGACCGTGATTCTGTTCTGGCTACTTGGAGTGAATTGGTATTGGGAAAAGGCTGTCCTGTAGACTGAATGGGGTGTCTGATTTAATGACTGCCTCCTCTGGATTGATTTATTAGGTGGGGGGGGTGGAAAGATCATGGAATAACCTTTATGGTCTTCCTTTGGGAAATTTACAGCTAGCTCTTAAGCCTCTCAGGCTGGCTTTGCAGACAGTGATAAATAACAGTATCGAAGGATATAGCTATGATATACTGGAGTTTTCTAGTCGTACATCTTCTCATTAAATATACCATATATGTGTTGGGTCCATTGCTTTACTCCATTACAAATAACCTTTGTTACTCCAGTGCTATCTATTTTCCTCACCCATGGCGAGGCTTAAATGGATCATCTCCGAAGTCCAGAGGAGTGCTGTGTTTGTCCTCCATTTACCCGAACACCACACACACCCCACACACATACACTACTGACCCACTTTGAGATCCTGCTGTTTACCTATACTGGTCATGCATTTTTCATGGGTCACCATTGGGAGAGGACTGTGTGTCTGCTGTGCTCATTAAGTATTCTAAACAGGTGGTGTGGTGATGGAAGAAGTAGGGGGTTTGTGGTGCAATGTCCTCCCCATTGCTGTGTAACCTGACTGGGCACAGACTGCAAGGGCATGGAGGCCAACTCCTCAAAGCCTGTGTGTGGTGTATGAGGTCAGAGTGTATTTAATATGCAAGAACAACACACTTATGCAAACACAAACACTGGTTCCTCACCGTTTCACTTGTCACTGGCCAAATTGTCCCTGAGTGTGCACGCCAGGCCTTGTTGAAGGTTTGAAATGTGTGTTGGCTTTAACAAGCAGCTGTTGGGCTGGCGCAGTGGGCAGGCTGGGCTTGGTGTATTTTGAGCAGCCAGAGCTTGTTAGTTACATGACTGCAGTATATGCTGGGTTGGATGCTTTACATACTTCTGTTGCACTGCGCTGTTGTACTGGGGTCGCGTGTGTGTGTGTGTGTGTGTGTGTGTGTGTGTGTGTGTGTGTGTGTGTGTGTGTGTGTGTGTGGAGGGGGTGGTGCTCAGAGCTCCTGAAACACAATGTAGATTTATGCCGGTGCACCATAGCAGGATCTCCAGCTTCGTAGCTTCATTATGCACCCTGCCTCTGGCCAGCGGTGCTTTAGTGCATACTCATTATGCTCCATCAGCAAGGGGGGCAGCAGGGAAAAAAAGTAATGGAAGGAAAAGAGGAACGCAGGAATGGAAAAAGTGTAAGAGAAAGAAAACAACAAAGGGGAAGGAAGGAAGGAAAAAATAGGACAGAGGAAGGAAGGAAATGACTAGATGAAGGAAGTGAGGAAAGAGGAGGACATGGGGGAAAAAAGGAAGGAGAGAAGCAGAAAGCTGCAAATGACGGAAGGAAAGTAGTGCACGAAGGAAACAACATTAGGAAAGAGGGAAGGAGAGAATGAAAGGAAGGAAAGAAATGATGAGAAGAATAAAAGGAGGAGGACAGAAAATAGAAGGAGACAAGAGGGGAAAGAAAGACGCGTCACAAAAGAAAAGAAGGAATAAAAAAAAATAAGCGCAGAAAGGAAACGGGAAAGGAAGATGGTATGACGGGAAAGTAGCAAAGAAAAGGCAGGCAAGGAGGAAGGAAGAAGGAAAATATTGCAGGGAGGAAAGAATAATAAACATAAGAAATAAGAAAGGAAGAAAACGGGAAAAGGAGGGCCAGAATATTATAGAAAGGAAACAACAAAAGGAAAAGGAAAAGAAAGGAAATGCAGATATAAGACAAAAGAGGAGATGTGAAAGAAAGAAAGGAGCAAAGGAAGGAAAAACATCGCAGGACTGTATGAAGGAAAGGAAGCATTAAGTGTTCGAGCTGATGTCCTCAGCCACGGCGAATGACGACTGTACTGCCTATACCTTACAGCTCTAGCAGATGTGGACTAGCACACACAAAACACATTAGCAAATGGTGTGAAGAGCAAGGTTCCTATTTCTGGAGAATCCCCCAGTGACCACTCTGGCAAGTCAGATCTAGGCCTGGTTGGGTGGGAGGAACATCCTCCCTAGGAAATGGAAGATGTCATACAAGCCCTGTTTGAGATTTTATAAAGGAGTAGGGTGACGTATGGAAGATCAAAGGATAAGGTATTGATGTTTGAGTGCCGATATTGATGGCTGAGGAGGAGCACCAGGTCTGTTGCAGCTACTAATGAGAAACTGGATATTATTGAGCTGTAAATTGATCTCCGGTTTTAGTATTATGGCACTTTCATGGATCATCTGGGAAATGGGATATAGTACGCTTGTGGGTGATACAGAACATGGGAAAGGATGATGTGGTTACATAAGGACTGCCAACTAATCATTTATGTTTGTGGAGGGAAAAGATGAAATGTGCTGTGCGGTGCTCTTCCAGGACTAGAGCTGCTGGGATCCAGGGCTTGCGTAGACAAGCTTGGCTTGTGGTTGAAGATGATACCATTGTGTTTCTTGTCCAGCGGTCATCGTCTGGAGCTTTGACCTCATGGAAGTGACTCCATGGCAGCCAAGCCTATCGTTGTGGGTGGTCCTGAGAGGGGCCATGCCCACCCTAATAAAGTGCTAGGCCAGACATGTTATACAGACTAAATTATTTCAATATGAAAATAAAACATTCATTTGGCAAAAAAATCATGGTTGAGTCTGTATCTTGAGATCAGCACCAAATGTTTATGCTGATATGAAAATTTGGCAACGTTTTCTCTTGCATTGATTGTGTGAGATGCTCCAAAGTGCTAGATAATTGGTGTGATGGTAAGAAAATGTAGTCTAACTACAGTGTAACTACACTGCACTGAAATGACTAAGGTTCTAGCTATTAAACTCATAAAGGACATAAGATACCTTCTTTTGAGTATCAATGTAAGTACAAATATACTGACGTGTATATATAATATATATGACGTGTGTGTGTGTGTGTGTGTGTGTGTGTGTGTGTGTGTGTGTGTGTGTGTGTGTGTGTATATATACGTGTATATATATATACACGTCAGTATGTTTGTACTTACCTTTTTTTGAGTATCAGTGTATCTTACTATGTCCTATATCAGTTTAATAACTAGAACCTTAGTCATTTCATATATATATATATATATGTGTGTGTGTGTGTGTGTGTGTGTGTGTGTGTGTGTGTACTGTGTTTTTACGTCACATGTACCAAAGTAATATTTTACACCAAATAATTATGCAGTACTGTGGAGTTTCTACTGCTTACTTATCCAGTTAATAACTGCAACTCGTTGGGCATTTCAAAGTAATTACACTGCCAAACTAGTTGCACTGCCCTGGAACTCAATATAATACTGTCCAGAATAATTACCTAGTACTTTTGCGTTTTTATGTCACACTTACAGGGCTAATAGACACAGCCCCAATCTTTAAGTCTAGGCTAAAAACTTATTTGTACAGTCAAGCATTTGGTGATTAGTCTTCCCTGTCAGGTCTAGACCTGCTGGAGTCTACACTGCTCTGTTTTACTGTAATCTGTGGTCAGCCACTCTTTACAGTATTAACTCTGTTTTTTTTTTCTTCTCCTTTCTCTGCCGAGCTGATCAGCTGCCCATCCTGTGCGCCTGATGCTGTTGCCTCTACTGCCTTGATTGGTGCCGCTGCTCACCAGCCTTCTGGACCGGTTTGACCACCACTGAGCTTCTTGCTGTACAGCGCTGTGCAGTCCTCACCCTCAGATCTCTCTCTTTCTTTTCCCACTTTACTATAATACTTCTTACTAATAATGTTCGCTGTCCGGTGTCGACCAGAGGAGGATGGGTTCCCCTTCTGAGTCTTGGTTCCTCTCAAGGTTTCTTCCTCTTTTAGGGAGTTTTTCCTTGCCACCGTCGCCGCTGGCGACGCTCATGGGGGCTCGGACCCGGAGTTTCTCTCTTCTTTTCTCTTCTCTCTGTAATGCTGATTGTTCTGTAAAGCTGCTTTGTGACAACACCTGTTGTAAAAAGCGCTATATAAATAAATTTTGCTTGCTTGCTTGCTAATATCTAGAACCTGTTGGACATTTTAGTGTAATACATTTAAACTGTTGTGGAACCTGAAATAATGACCTAGTACTAGAGATTGGCCCTCGTGCTTGTTTAATACCTAAAACTTAAGGAACTGTAAAAGAAAGCTTTACCAAAACATTTTCTTGTTGTCCTCCATAGTTCACCTACATATTGTTCCAATTTTTATATTATGAGGACTGGGGACTGTATGGGGACTGTATGAGAACGGTTTGTGGACTGTATAGCACTGTATGCGGATGGTTGGTGGACTGTATGGGGACTGCTTGGGGACTGTATGAGGACTGCTGTGGGACTTTATGAGGACTGTATGTGGACTGTATGAGGACTGGGGACTGCTGTGGGACTTTATGAGGACTGCATGTGGACTGTATGAGGACTGGGGACTGTATGGGGACTTTATGAGAACGGTTTGTGGACTGTATAGCACTGTATGCGGATGGTTGGTGGACTGTATGGGGACTGCTTGGGGACTGTATGAGGACTGCTGTGGGACTTTATGAGGACTGTATGTGGACTGTATGAGGACTGGGGACTACTGTGGGACTTTATGAGGACTGCATGTGGACTGTATGAGGACTGGGGACTGTATGGGGACTTTATGAGAACGGTTTGTGGACTGTATGAGCACTGTATGCGGATGGTTGGTGGACTGCTTGGGGACTGTATGAGGACTGCTGTTGGACTTTATGAGGACTGCATGTGGACTGTTTGGGGACTTGGGAATGACAGGTAATGTTGCTGTCCAAAGAAAAACGTATCTCCTGTTTTACTTATCCTCATCATTTGAACGTGACTTTAACTTCCATTGAAAACAAAGAATATTTTTGCCCTCTTACTATTTTGGAGATACTTGTTTTTCCTTGGACAGTGACGATATGCTTTAAACCTTTTAAGAAAACTTCTACTACATCAGAAATAAAAAAAAAATAAAAAAAAAAAAGAAAAGTTCAGTTTTCCATAAAACAGGCATTTTAAAAAGCTGGAAAAGTTCCATTGTTCAGTAAAGACCTGTGTCACAGTGCTAATGATGTTATGGCTACAATGTGTGCATCGTGCGAGGCTCTTTTTTCTCCAGGCCAGGCTTTTCCATACACTAAAATACCTGGTGTGAACACAGCCTGACTTTTCTAAACTAAAGCAGGCACAAAATGATGAAATGGCTCAGGTAAACAACACCTATGCTGTAATTGGAAAACGGATGCAGGTACAGTCGAAGACCAGTGTAACAAAAATAGTTGGTGCTGCCAGACGTTGACATGAGATTCTCTCAAGTTCTCCCTCTTGTGAATGTCAGAAGTTGACACTGGTATTGAGACGTACTGCATATTACTACAGTTATGTCTCAGCGTGGACATGAACGACAGGTCAGCTAGGATAACAATTATAGCTGATGCTTAAAAATGAGTTTCCTCTGATCTTCTGTGTTACACGACGAGCCAACATAGTTGAACATGATCGTCATTCTCTAAGGATAAAGTAAGTTAGACTGTGTAGAACTACAGGCCCTCATCTGACCCTCCCTTGTGAAAAAGAAGTATACTTAAATACATCAGTAGTTTATTTAGTAGTATAGAGAGAATACTTCTTAAAACTTAATTTTGCTGTATTGTTTATATATTGTTTTTTAAAATAACATTATCTATCTGTCTATTTATCTCTCTAACTACTCAATGGCCACTTTATTAGGTACACTCCTTGCTAGTAAAAGGTTGGACCCCCTTTTGCCTTCAGAACTGCCTTAATTCTTCATGTCAGACTTTCAACAAGGTGTTGGAAACGTTCCTCAGAGATTCTGGTTGGCTATTTGAGTTCCTGCTGCCTTTCTATCATCTGGAACCAGTCTGCCCATTCTCCTCTGACCTCTCACATCAACAAGGCATTTTTGTCCACACAACTGACCGCTCACTGGATATTTACTCTTTTTCGGACCGTTCTCTGTAAACCCTAGAGATGGTTGTGTGTGAAAATCCCAGTAGATCAGCAGTTTCTGAAATACTCAGACCAGCCCGTCTGGCACCAACAACCACGCCACGTTCAAAGCCCCTTAAATCCCCTTTCTTCCCCGTTCTGATGCTCGGCCTGCACTTCAGCAAGCTGTCTTGACCTTGTACCTAATAAAGTGGCCGGTGAGTGTATCTATCTATCTATCTACATCCTTCCATCCATCTCATTTAGAAGTATGTTTTAACGCTATGTCTTTTAACCCTTAAACGGCCAGAGCCCTGCAGCAGGCCCAAAGTTTAATTACACACTTCTATAACCTAAGATAGCTTTATTCATTTGCATTAAAATCCTTGTAGTTACTGAACAATAAGCATTAGTATGTAATAAACCTGGGACCTTTAAGGGGTTAAAGTAAGCTGTGCTACATTTTACTTGAATTTTTGTTGTGATACAACGAACTATTGATCAAATGGTAACTTTTTCTATGAACGTCACGTTTGCAAGCATCTATAAACACATTTATAACATATTATAATGCATTCATAAGGCATTACAAACATGGTTATAAATATTTATGAAAAATGAATTAAACTTTATAGCCATGTTTATTATACATTATGAATTGTCAGTATAATGCATTATAAGTAGTGTTAATAGTTGTACTGTCACTGCCAAAGAAGTCACTCCCAGCTTCGAGAGTGTAAAGACAAATACAGAGTTTAATTACAGCCTGAGATGTTTAGGGCTGCATCTTCAGGGCTTCAGTCCTGAATATTCAGATGCTCCAAACTAGAATCACTGCTACTATGTGCTTTTCTTACCTAGCGTCTCACTTCAAAGGTTACAGTACATCACAGCGAGCCAAGTACCCAGGACCCCCTCCCCTGAACCCCCTCTGACATCACACTGAGTGTGAAGTCACTGTGGACTGAAGGCCTGGAGAGGGAGAAGCGAGGTAGTCGAGTGCTGTCATTGTAATTTGTTCCCTCACTGGTTCTAACGTCAAGCACTAGAACCCTTCACTTTGTGACATCACACTACACTAGAGTAAGGCTGATTTCTGCTGGCGTTCTATTGGATATACAGTGTTAAGTGAGTGCCAGGCTAACGGTGGTGCACATTAACAGTGGTGTACATTGACTTTCCCACATTGGTTAAAACACTGAGGGCAGCACCAGTTTAAACTCTGACATTTGAAGCCTGTAATGAGCTTTATTGTGTTTCAGTAAATCCTTCAGTAAATACTTCAACTGAACACTGGAGGAGGCTTTAGTCCAGTACGCTTCACTTTACTTGGAGCAGACAAACACAGCTTATGAGCTCTTATAATTTGTTATGAGCAGTACTCATGCATGATGTTAACAATTCCATCCGTCCGTCCATCCATCCATCCATCCATCCATCCATCCATCCATCCATCCATCATCTTCCGCTTCTCCGGGGTTCGGGTCCCGGGGGCAGCATCCTAAGCAATGAGGCCCAGACTTCCCTTTCCCCAGCCACTTCCACTAGCTCCCTGGGGGGGATTCTGAGGCGTTCCCAGGCCAGCTGGGCGATATAGTCACACCAGCGTGTCCTGGGTCTTCCCCCAGGGTCTCCTCCCGAGGGAGGCGTCCAGGAGGCATCCTAACCAGATGCCCGAACTACCTCAACTGGCTCCTCTCGACATGGAGAAGCAGCGGCTCTACTCCGAGTCCCTCCCGGATGACTGAACTTCTCACCCTATCTCTAAGGGAGAGTCCAGACACCCTGCGGAGGAAACTCATTTCGGCCGCTTGTATTCGCGATCTTATTCTTTCGGTCATTACACAAAGCTCATGACCATAGGTGAGGGTGGGAACGTAGATCGACCGGTAAATCGAGAGCTTTGCCTTATGGCTCAGCTCTTTCTTTACCACAACAGACCAGTAAAGAGCCCTCATCACTGCTGACCCAGCACCAATCCGCCTGTCAATCTCCCGCTCCCTTGTACCATCACTCGTGAACAAGACCCCGAGATACTTGAACTCCTCCACTTGAGGCAAGAGCTCATCCCCGACCCAGAGAGGGCTCTCCACCCTTTCTTAAGAATTCATAATGCATAAGCAAGGCTATAATGTTTAATGCATCTTTATAGATATTTGTAGCCATGTTTTTGATGCTTTATGAACATGTTATAATAAGATGAATGTGTTTATAGATGCTTACAAACGTGACATTCATGGAAAGTGTTACCACCAAACTAGTGATCAAATATGGGTATTCATCCAAGAGTATACATTTAAAAAATTACAAGTGTATTAAAGTTTGTCTTATCAGTTGTTTTACTTTACTGGAACATTTGCAAGCGCAGATTAATTTCAACGTGACTTAAATACACTTTAACTATGCATGAGTTGTATTTTGTTATACACACATAGACAATTCCATTAAAGAAAGGAAACACCCACAATGGTCGCTAAAATGACTTGAAACTGATAAAATAAATAAATAAAATCAGATATTACTTTTGAATTGTTGTTCAACAGAATAATTTTAAAAAGCAAACTAATGAAACTGGCCTGGACAAACATGATGATACCCTTGACTTAACATTTTGTTGCAGGATACACCCTAGACAGGTCGCTAGTCTATCGCAGGGCAGACAGACAGACACATTCACTCACACCTAGCAGCAATTTAATGTGTCCAATTGGCCACATACTGCATGTCTTTGAACTGTAGGAGGAAACCCGGAGAACCCAGAGGAAACCCACACAGACACGTGGAGAACATGCAAACTCCACACAGAAAGGACCCTGTTTGCCTGGCCGGGGAATCGAACCCAGGCCCCCCTTGCTGTGAGGCGACAGTGCTACATTTACATTTACGGCATTTGGCTGACGCTCTTATCCAGAGTGACTTACAATCTGATCATTTTACACAGGTAGGCCAAGGTGGTGTTAGGAGTCTTGCCCAAGGACTCTTATTGGTATAGTGTAGGGTGTTTACCCAGGTGGGGATTGAACCCCAGTCTACAGTGTAGAAGGCAGAGGTGTTAACCACTACACTATCCCAACCAAAGGGCTACCCACCGTGCCGCCCCTTTAGTGATATTGCAAACATTAAATGGATTTACTTTTCATAGTAAATGCACTTTTGAAAAAGAATGACGATTCTCAGAAAGATCACACCAAATTTTTACCAGTGTGCCAAGCCAAAGCCAAGCTGAGAATTAGCCCAACTGGCTAACTGGCACATTTCCAGAAAGGTTTATTAATGAGCGTTGACTAAACTAAACTAAACATTTCTCAGTGGCTGCTTTTGGTTCCATGACAGATCTAAATTCTTTCCATAGTATAATATCTTCTTCTCTCTCCAGTCAAGTGAAATGTAGTCTTTTTGGCTGTTGTAATCCACATTGCAAACTTTTTTTTTTTGGGGTGAATAGTTGTGTGTGTATACATGTGCAAACGTCTGTAGTTTAAGCTTAATGTGTTTGATCACACTGGTGAAAAGCAGCTTTAAGGTACCTCTTACTGAATGCATACACATCTGTGACTATAATACATAACTAGATACATCATTGTGATTGAGTGGTTGAAAAATGCCCATTGACACCAGTGCCATCTAATGACAGCCAACTGCCTGGCTTGAGCAAGTCTGCAAAGAACCATAGACAAGGTTGGTGCAAGGATGCAGCTCCTGGGCTGGACAGTGAAAACTAGTTGCTGTCTAATGGTGTTCTAAAAAAAAGCTTGGTTTCGTTGAATATGGCATCATAGTTTTTTTTTCTCCGTCTGGAGCTGTGACCCTCAGTGCAATTGGAAAGGAAAAAACAGCAAGCCAGAGGCCGCAGACACATTCAAGATCGGTGCAAGGACAGTGACCCTGGGCTGGATGTTTGCGTGCTGGTTATTTACCTCGGCTATGATGGGCTGCACCTTGAGCTGCTGTGTGCGTCCAGTCTGCCTGCAGATTTACTCCGCTCTAATGTGGGCTGCTTGGGATGCAAGATGCATAGGAGCACGTGGGTGAATGTTGTCTGCTTTCTTTAACCCACTTTGTCCTTGCATGCATATAAACATGCGTACGTCATCTTGATCTCAACATTTCTTATAAGGTGAGGAATATTAACCTCTGTGAATAATGATAATGCAGTATGGACCTATAGGCATAGATTTAGAATCGATAAGGTTTGAACAGTGACTGAGCTTGAAGCATCCATTTACAAGCCACCCCTGCTTCCTCAAGGCTTATGATTGGAAATGTTTTACATTGACAAAATTCACATTTAGTTTCCACTTATGAAATCAGCGATGTTGAACTGTCATCGATCTCTATGGACCTTTTTGGTAGGACTTTATCTTTACGGTATGGAAAGTACCTAGTATTTAGTAGCTAAACCTGTAGTAATTACAAGTAATTTATGGTACATATCTTTGCCAGTGCATTGTAACTTAGCAGTGTTATATTAATTACTGTTTGTTTTATAACTACGCAGTTCTTATTTATGTAGGTATATGGAAATATATAGTAAATATCCTGCTGGAAAGGCCAGCTGGTAGTTGATTTAGGGTCAAGATGATTTACAAGCTGGACATCCAGCTTAGCTGGTTGACCAGCGTAAGATATGTTTTGTTTGATGGTTTGGCTGGAGTACTCAGTAAGCTCAGCAATTCATGCCATATTAAGTGCTGTTTACTGTGGTAATAGAACCGTATGTATGTGCAAAGTAAACTATTCTCTCATCATATACAGAACATACTACCAGGTACATACTATGTAGTATGTATTCTGTAATTTGAAGTAAAGAGAACTGAAGAATAAAGTGTGTCATTGTGCTAGTTACTATTACCACAGTACTACAGAGGACTCACTATTAATAGCACCTGTTAATATGGAATGAGCTACTGTCTTGGAAAAAAAAAGTACTAATTATACTAATTTTGCACTTTTATGACCAGTGCATTCTTGCTTTTCCATATCAGGTATGCATGTATTTACTGCAGCGGTTTGGTAGAACCTACCACTGTTAAATTGGCCTGGTATTTCTTACATTAGTTACTGTGCATTTACATATTGAGCTTGCAAAGTTCTGTGCTATGTAAATACAAAGTATATACTAAAAATGACTTATTATTATTATGTTCTTAGCTATTAATTACTAAGTACTTACCATATCTTAACATAAAGTGCTACTCCTTATGTCCTTGGATTGGTTTGTCTTCAAAACAAATGTGCAACAATGTTCACCTGTAATATTGAGTCATATTAAAATAACGATGCTTTCTGGACTCTAATCCTTCAACAGAAATTGGTAATAACGTAATGTTTGGTTCATGTGAGGACTTTGGTATCCCTGCCACATCAGTCAAAGGAACACTCCCTGACGGAGTATAAAGCAGACATTCCAACACAGACTTGCTGTTTTAGGTATCACAATTTTATTACAAAAATTAGATTTTTTCATCTTTCAGTGCTGCCATGCTTTTAGCATATAACAATACAGTATAAAATCTCAACCCAAAAGGAGGATAGGAAAAGCAGATTTCTTTTTCGTCGATGCTTTTTGCAGCATTTTGGACTATCATGCTGTTTTCTGTACATAGAACATTCCTTGGAAAGTACAAACACCTGCCGAACACACTACTGTTTCAAACAAAACTGCCTTGAAAACGCGCCGACCGCTAGTTGTTTTTAACTGTAATCGCCCAACTGAACTATTACATGTTGTGACCGTAATCAACGTAGCTTCCAAAATCAATAGTTACATGAAGAAATAAACGCACAAGAACGGGTACACTGCAAGTGATGAATGAGTTTCGAGATACTTCAACAGCCCAAAGGCACCCAGGCTTGTAACATGTTGGCAATTAGTAAGTTATCATTCACGCATACGCACTCGCAACCACACGAAAAAACAAAAAACTTCAAGCAGGTGGAGAGAAGAAAGAACCAATCGTGAGAGAAGAAAAAATAACACGCCGTAATGTTTTCGTCCTCGTTGTGTTCTACATTCTTTTCCAGCTTCCACCATTGTTCACAGTGAGTATCCCAGGAATAGGGGAGGATTCTCGTACGGTTCTGAGGGGGAAAAGGAGCCTATGTGATTTCACAAATGTGAGGTAAAACTACACGGCTTCCAAAACTAAAAATGGGTCGTATGATCCGCAGATCGTATGATCAGAGTAGGAAGCCTTTGCTGTTTTGTGTCAGGTAGGCTAACTGTCCAGTAAGGCATCACTTGCCCAGCAAAAGATCAGAAAAGACAGTGCCTTCAGAATGAAAAAAACTGGGAATAGAAACCATCTCAGACCTTCAAAATCCAGACAAAGGAAAAATATTTCTTTGCACGACCAAAAAAACAAAACAAAAAAAAGCTCAAGTGTTCACAAGAATTCATTCAAACATCTAACAAAAATGTTCCAGATGGTGGTGGTTGTTTGTTGTTTGTCTCCGTATCTTCTGAATGATGTTTGGAGATGACTGATTGGATGACTGGTTGACTTGGAAAACTCCAGTTTCTTGTCAACTTTGTAATTCCCATGTCGATCAGTTCAGTTGGCGGCAAGCCTCGAATGTCCATTTGGATGCTCCTCCGTAGATCTCAATGCTGGTCTCCAGCCAGGAGAAGACATTGCCCACTTGTGCTTTGCTGCTGCACGTTGCCAGATTATAAATCTCGCCTACCGTCAGCTTTCGGTCCCAGATGTGGAAGTTTGCCATGTCACCCACAAACGCTTGAGTGGCATCAAACCCTCCACCGAGAGTGTCCTGTTGGGAAGCAAACCAATCAAATCACCGTTAGAATGTCTTCGGCGTTCCCAAAGCGTTTGTGTTCTTTATCAACCTACTCGGGTTTCATGTTTTCAAACGATTGATCTCAATCAGCCAAGCAATGCTAGGTTGACAATATCATCATGTTGGCATTGTATGGCTGAACTTCCTCTTCAAGGATTTCCTAGAAGGCTTTTCTGCCCTTGCTTTTGGATGCAAGAGGCAAGCTAAATAAGGCCTCTTAATAAGGTTATGGTCATTTGAATGACATAATTGTTTTATTCAATGCATTCAATGCTTTGAATTTTATTGCTGTTTAATACAGAACAGAGCAGTGGTGGTATGGGATATTACAAAATAATATGAGATTAGTGGAGCCTCAGGCTAGTGTGCAAGCTGTGGGGAGAAAAAAACCCTTCTTTTCCACCCTAATCTGAAGCTAATATCCTATCCTGTTTTTGTTATTAGCCCCATGAACAGCGGATGAGCTTGTAATATCCTGCAGCATTACAGCCGACAAGGGAAACAGAAAAAATTCCACATACTGCTTCAATCAGTGTGACAAATTTGGTGTGACGGCTAGGACTGTATGCAGCATCATTTCTTCAAGCTCGGATTCCCTTTACAGAATGCAAGACAGTGAAGGTTAAAGAAAAGCGTTCCTACCTGCTCTTGCCCCAACACCAGCACTCCTTGTGGTTTGATTGGATGATACGGGGCCAGATTTTCCCCACTGCCCCTCATCACCCCGTCCTGGAAGGCCTCCCACACGCCGTCACGGGTCGTCCAGGTAACACAGATATGATGCCATTTCCCGTCGTTGATCAGAAACGGCAGCTTAGCAACCTAAAGCAGAGTAAAAGTGTTTTCCTGGTGTTATAGTTGCATACATTCCAGTAACAGTGAGGGAATGAGGAGCCCTCAGTTTGGCTGTAGAAACCCATGGAAGTCTCAGCCACTGTTGGCCTTTGACCCTCTTTTCTATGTCTGGAATCAAATTTTATTCTCATTGTAACATGAGTGATCTGCACATGTGACGCTATTACTCTACAAAACCAACGTTCTCTTCGTTGATTTATAGTGAACTTGTCCAATGCAGCTCTTCTAGACATCTCAACCAATGAAAGCCCTCCTAGCAGTCTTAAAAAGATGGCTCTTCAAGGGTTCCTCAGTAAAGAAAATGATACTATTTAGAACAATTTCATGCTTAAATGGTTCATTGCGTGATGAAATCGTTCCACACATTGATGGAGAATGTGTTCTATATGGATGGTTCTATAGAGAACCTTTTTGAAAATGGTTCTACATAGCACCAAAAAGGGTTCTTCTGTTGTTAGGATGTCAGGCTTGTAACTACAGAAGAGCTCTGTTGGTGGTATATAGAGCCATTTTCAAAAAGGTTCCGGACAGAACAATATACAACATGCTTTCCATCAAGCTGAAGAACCGTTTCATCATGCAGTGAACCATCATGGTTCTAAATAGAACCATTTCCTTTACTAAAGAACCCTTCTTTTTATGGACTGTAAGTCTTAATGTGGTCCATGCTCACAAACATGATGAGTGTTTACCTTGTCATTGATGAGAATCTCCATAGGGTTGCTTCCCCATTCTATAAGAACCAGCTCGTTGGCCTGACCAGGAACGGCGTAAGAGAATGGGGTTCCCACTCCTGGAGACGCATTGGATTTAATCCACATGCACACGGTGAAGGCGTACATCTCTGGCAGGCTCTTTTTGACCTTAGCATACATATAGTTGGTCCTGAGGGGGAACGTCAACTGGAATTTGTCCAGTGGTCTGTTTTCCTTCTGACCTGTAGGCGAAAAGAATGAATCTCTTTCAGAAATAAAGGTACTGAACTGTCATTGGTTTGCTACCCCTCTTCTAGGACGGTAACTTCAAGGGCACATCAAGGGTACCTTCAGTTAGGAAGCATATTTGTATCATAATCTATTGCGATTATGTTTTTGAAAATGACAATGACTAATCAATCACCTCTTCTTGCCTCCAGGCCTATTTTATTGTTGTTTTTTTTTAAAATCAGGCTATGAAAAGGTACAAATATGAGCTTCTCTTTGAGGTACATAGCTGAACCTTCAACTAATGAACAGAAATGCACATGCACAGTTCCCTTTGCCTCCAGTGTAGACAGCATTGCTCTAAAATGTCTTGAATACGTCAGTGTAATCATAAACACTGTGATGCATTTGAAGATGTGCAGTCAAATCGCATGTTTTGTTGGTTTTCGAAGCGAAAATAAGTGAACACATCCTCTGCACACACCCTCCTCTAGATATGGCGTTTTTCTGGAGGTTATAGCGCCAAGTTTAACATATTGGAGGGAAAAGAAAACATGCGGCATAAAATAAGAAGTCTTTTTCCCTGGCAGTGGGTGCCAAAACTTTTGCACACAATTATGTATTGCACAGAGTAAAATGTCTAGTGTGGACTGAATGCCAATCGTTGCTGTCGGATCAAAACCTCGTATCTCCAAAACGGTAACTTTACAGGAGAAGGTAAATACTGACCCTACTGTTAATGTAAGTCAGTGGAACCAGACGTTTATCCAGGCAGCGTTAGATGATTTCTGTTGGTCCATTCATCATGAATCATCCCTCACTCCCTCCCTCCCTGCCACCCTCTTTGACGATTATTGTGCCATGACGCACGTGCAAGGGCACAAGGGCTCAGGGACTGGGACAGTATTTGTTTGCTTGTTTGTTTTTTACGGTGTAGGGGGCGGAGCATGCGCAACACGGCTCACGTTCTGGTTTGTCTGACTTAATCCCACCCCTCCAATGCTGTACACATAACTTGCAAACCATTGCACCTCCACCTCCACCCATCCCCCCCCTCCTCCTCCCTGAAGCCCGTTTGTCGTAGAGCCGTTTTCTCCCATCATCGTCGATCTTATCGAGACCTGCCTGCGCCTTTTCGTGGTGCCTGGAGTGACACACAAACAAATAACCCAAAGAAAAAGCCTCAGAGTTCCGCGTTCACCTTTCTCCAGGTCGGTGATGCGCTGGTGCAGGGAGGTGAGGGTGGACTCGACGCGCGCGCGCTGCTCCGTGTCGTTGCGCAGGCCGGGCTTGGCGCCCTCCTCCAGGCTGTTGACGCGGGACAGAACCTGCTTCTCCAGGTCGTCGATCTTACTCTGGAGCAGATCCTTCAGACTGTTGGCCTGGACGGAGCTGTTGTTGCGGCTGAATTGCTGCGGAGGAAGAATGCGGCATTAGTTTTGCAGTCATTTCTGCGCAAACTGCCCCCCCCCCCTCTCCATTTTCGCCGAGGACACGGAGAGCAGCCAGAAAGCGGGATTAAATGCTTTAAGGGCTTTAGTGCCTCACGTTGGCGCAGAGCGCTAAATCTGTTAGCGTTAGACCGCGGTCTGTCCTCAGGTGGACGCGCTCCGGATTAGCGGGTGGGCGCAGCGCCGCTAAACTGAGCGGGGATTTAGACGCGAGACTGTCTCGAGTTACTTCCAGACAGCAGGATGACCAACACCGGACTGCTGATGCCCACTGGGCTTACTTGCGAGTTTTAACCAAGGAAAAATGTAAACAAATGTTTTTTTACAAGTTAATAAACCATGAATAATAATAATAATAATAATAATAATAATAATAATAATAATAAAATCTGTTTTATAAATAGATCAATAAATCTATTTTTTTACATTAAACATTAAAGATGAACTTTATTATCATTAGCTAGGTAAACTTTCTTTTAACAAAAAAGTGTGTGTGTGTGTGTGTGTGTGTGTGTGCGTGTAAAAATTTATAAAAGAATCAACAAAATAAGCAAAACTGCTTCAGATGAAGCCAGTAAAGCGCAGGAAAACTCGACGCCCTACTTGCTGTGAAGGGAGAACTTCCCTGGATACTTTAAAGGAAAACGCGCAGCGAGGAAAGTTGGGAATTCCCCTGCGGACTAAAAGCTCATCCACCTACCTCCAGGTTTTCCAGCCTCTGTTTCAGCGACTGTAAAGTCTGGGACAGCTGCGTTAGAGTGTCCGTTGGCCCCCTGGACACATCCCCCATGGTGTTCTTGGAGCCCGGCTCCTTCCTCCTCCCTCCTCCTCCTCCTCCTCCTCCTCCTCCTCCTCCTCCTCGCGGCTCCCCCGCTTCGGGCGCGCTCTGGCTCTCGCAGCGCGCGAGTTTGGAGGTGAGCTCGCGGATGGTCTCCTTCTGGTTCATGATGGTCTCTTTCTGCTGCAGCACGGTCTCCCTCAGCTGCATGACCGTGCTCTTCAGGTCCTCTCCGGGCACGCTGTTCTGTAGCGTGGCCGCGCACAGGTCCACGTCTTTGGGCACGGACGTGCAGATGAACTGGGTCTGGCCGAAGTCCTGCGCCCAGCCCTCGGCCAGGAAGCAGCAGCACAGCGCCAGGAGTCTCCAGCGCGCTCCTCTGGCTTGGGCCTCCATGCTGGCGCTGCTTTCAGCACCGCGGAGCTGTCCGTTGATCTGGAATCCTGCTGAAAGCGCGCGACTGCTTTATATAAGCGCGCGCGCTCTGCGGCGAGCCGGAGGGGGGGGGTGTTGGGGGGTGCGCTACGTCACGAGAGGGAGGAGGAAGAGCAGGAGGAGGAGGAGGAGGAGTGAGGAGGGTTTCTTTCACGGTAAGATGGAAAAGAGCGGCAGTGCCAGCAGCTGAAAGCGTCTCGGCCCCGCAGCACAAGCGCATATTAAATATTTCATAGCGGCTACCATTTGTCATTTCTCGCCTCTGTGTTTCGGTCTTTATTTCCACGCGTGTTTTACCTGCACAGTGTTGCAGAGTCGAAGTTGAACTGGACTTCAGCTGCACTGAAAACAGTGACGTGTCCAGATCTCACTTGGCTCACACGTGTACAACCACCTCCTTGTATCTGCACTCACTGTTTATCAGCTCCACTTGTAGTTCTGCGATTACAGACTGTGATTACAGACTGTAGTCCATCTGTTTCTCTGCATATATACTTTGTTTCCCTCTTCTTCATGCTCAAGACCCACACACGACCACCACAGAGCATGTATTATTTGGGTGGTGGGTCTCTCCTGTGCCCAGCCCTCAGCCAGGGAATATAACTGGAGTGTAAATTCTTTCATACTCCGCCTAATATTACCATCACTTGTCACAGTGACACTGATTTGTATTTGACACAGACTCGCTCATCCGTGTCTTTATGGACCTGCTTTGTGCACTGGCGCGCAGTGACGTTGGAGCAGGAAGAGGCCGTCCCCAAACTGTTCCCACAAAGTTGGGAGCAGGAAATTGTCCAGAATCTCTTGGTGCTGAAGCTTTAAGAGTTCCTTTCACTGGAACCCAACTCCTGAAAAACAACCCCACACCATGATCCCCCCCTCCACCAAACGTTAAACTCGGTACAATGCAGTCAGACAAGTACCGTCTCCTGGCAACCGCCAAACCCAGACTCGTCCATCGGATTTCCAGATGGAGAAGCGTGATTGGTCACTCCAGAGAACACGTCTCCACTGCTCTAGAGTCCAGTGGTGGCGCTTTACACCACTGCATTCCACGCTTTGCATTGCGCTTGGTGATGTAAGGCTTGGATGCAGCTGCTCGGCCATGGAAACCCATTCAATGAAGCTCTCTACGCTGTTCTTGAGCTGATCTGAAGGCCACATGAAGTTTGGAGGTCTGTATTGATTGACTCTGCAGAAAGTCGGTGACCTCTGCGCACTATGCCCCTCAGCATCCGCTGAACCCGCTCTGTCATTTTACGTGGCCGACCACTTCGTGGCTGAGTTGCTGTCGTTCCCAATCGCTTCCACTTTGTTATAATCCCACTGACAGTTGACTGTGGAATATTTAGTAGTGAGGAAATTTCACGACTGGACTTGCTGCACAGGTGGCGTCCGATCACGGTACCACGCTGGAATTCACTGAGCTCCTGAGAGCGACCCATTCTTTCACTAATGTCTGTAGAAGCAGTCTGCAGGCCTAGGGGCTCGGCTTTATACACCTGTGGCCACGGAAGTGACTGGAACACCTGAATTCAGTGATTTGGATGGGTGACTGAATACTTTTGGAAATATAGTGTATATGATAAAGCCTTCTGACAGCATATCTAGGGGATTCTAGTAGTTTGTCAAGATTAAGTTGATTAACATGAACACGCTTTGGTCATTTTAGATTAAACGTGGACTTTCCATGTTTTACTTATGATATCTTGTGACTGACATATTAGCACATAGCTGACCCTGTAGCACTTTCACAGTGACTCAGTAGAGAAGCTCATTTAGACCTGCTGATTTGGCTTCTGCTGGTATTCACAGTTATTTCCAGATTTGTCCCATCTATTGGAAATCAAACCGTGGTTGGTTGATTCTACTGACACATTACAATTACGCTGGTTAATCTAACATGATAGCACTTCTCTTCAGCTTTTAAAGTCCCAGTCAGTCGACGAGCTTGCTTCGCTGTATTTACCTAGATAACAGAATAAAAATGTCCGAATGCCCAAATTTCCGCTGGACGTTTGGAGAAAATAACCCTTTCGTTTCTCTCCAAAACCTAACAATGAAACAAGATAGTAGTGCAATACTTTGAGTTAATATACAAGTATGATTCTGTTGAATATGTACGCAAATATAGCTGATAGAATTTCAATTATTGTTTGTTCCCCAGTTTGATCAGTTTAACTCAACCAGCTCAGAACCTTTCAGCATTTGTGGAAGGCAGATACTGGAGTGAACAGGTTCAAGGTGCTCCACGTTTGTAATGTGCCACCATTGTTATTGTAATGTCTGATGCAACGAGCATTCATCTCACAGATTCAAGTTCGCAAACATATTGAGCGCTTGTAAAAATGTGCCTATTACAACTTTAAATAAATAATTTAGTCCTCAGAATGAGAGTATTGATCATGCAGGCTACTGTTCTTCCAGTAATTGATGGCTATTTTGTCAACTACCCAAGCCTCGCTAATTTCGTCAACATCTGAAGACCATCACAGGAGGAACAACTTGAATTAGCAACGAACACATAATTGCCAGATCAGATTTGTTATTGATCTCAAACAGCTGGCAAAAGAAAGTGGTAGCTTGCGATCAATGTGTGGACTCAGGATAAATTCACCCTGCAGGGCACAGACGTTGAGTAAGACTAAAAGGAGGACAAACGGTGAAGGAGAGCTTTTTGAAGAAGATTTGGTTTGAAACAGAACCATGAAGCGGAGGTAGCACACCTACATGTAAACAGAAGCAGCAGCGTTAGCTTTGCGATCGCTCTGTCTTTCTTCGGTGGCGCTCAAGGCCCTCTGAGTCACCCGAGTCACGATGCTTATGAGACTCGTCCTGAAAAGAACCAGAGATGGATCTGATTTGATTTGCGATATGATTTTAAAATTTCCCTTTGTGCGTAATTAGCCTTGCGCCTCATGGGGACAGACGATGCTGATCTTTTATGATCTAATGTGGGAAGATGCAGTTATTTGGGGAAGAGGTACACTGTTAAAAATGAAGATGCCCAGATGGGTTCTTTGGTAACCCTGACACCAGAACTGCTTTAGGCTTTTGGTACTCCGAAGAACCTTTGAACGGAATTCTAAAATGAATTCGACCTATTTTTCAAAATGCATAATTCAGTGGTTAAGATGTAAACAAAGTCACTCAGAGTGGTTTGATGCGCAGTGCAGAGAAACTTACTGACTCCAGTGATGGTGATAGGAATCGAGGATTATAATAGTGATGGACTTTGATTTATTATTGAAAAAAGACCAGGGAATCTATGCGTATGTCTTTATATACAATGTTAGTAGTGGTGAAGTGGAAAATCTGGAAATGTTTTAGGCTAAAATCTTAAAACAATGTCTCAGACATCAAAAAACTGTAAAAATACAGTAATTTAGTTTATTTACAGCACTCACACTGTATTATACAATGACAATACTGTATCACTACATACTCTAGGTTATCATATATGCAGTGCACAGATATGTGCTCTAATGTGCATTCACAGCTGTCTAAGGACCCTTAGTTTTATTACATTATGTAGTACAACATGTAAAGATCTTGGCAAATCTGTCTAGCTAGATTTTGATAGCAAATTCCAGAATTTTCATAGAATAGGATAGGATAGACTTTTATTATCCCACTGGGGGAAATTTGCATTGTTACAGCAGAAAACACAGTAAGCAGATAAAGAGCAGTAAGTACAAAGTACTAAATATAAGATATACTATAGAAATAAATAAATAAACAAGGCGTCTATAAGCAGAAAAATACAAAAAATAAAAAATGAATTAAGAAACTATACAAATGTACAGTTTACACATCCAGTTGTGTGGATATTGCACATTTCTGAGCAGCTAATGACTGGATATTGCACAGAAACTGTAGATATTGCACAGTAATGATTACAGATATTTCACAGAACTTGCGTATGTATTGCACTTGTACCATCTATCAGCAGCAGATACTGCACATTAATTAGAGGTAGGATAAGATCCAGGTCTGTGTGGTGCTTGTGATAGAGTGCACTATGATAGAGTGAGGTGTGAATCCAGTGTCCGTGCAGACTATTATAGAACAATTACAGCAGTTATACACTAAGACTACATTGGTGGCAGTAATCAAATATGTATAATTTAGAACATTACAGGATGAATTAGTTACTGAACCATCACGGTTGGAATAACGAAACATGTAAAATGCCTTTAAATGTATCTTAGAGGTCAGAACGTCATCCCCTTACAAAGTTTTATCGCAGTTCTTTAACCGAAGAGCAGCTCAGCCAGTTAACAAACACTAATGTCCCCAATATGCTTAGAAAAATATCAGCTAATTACTGTAAATCTGACGTTTTTTATTATTTGACGAGGCTTGATCTGCTTCTTGTAGAATTCTTTACAGCAGTCTGTTCTGCGGTGCAGAACTTCCACTGTATATTTACACCAGTAACTACAGTGTACTAACCGATACATGTTGTGGGTTTTAGAAGCATTAATATGTATGTACGTACGTACATGAGCATGAAAAGGTTCTGTCACATTTATAGAACCATACATCCCAGCCAAGAACCCTTGAGGAGTCTTTGTTGCTGAAAAGGTGCAACAGAAGGAGCTTTGAGCCATCAGAAAGTACAGCTGAACAGATATAATAGACAGATTCAGTCACAATCAGCTCAGACAAATAGTCCGTTCATGATCAGATTAGGGGGATTTCCCTGAAAGCTTTATTCAATATACTGTGCTTTTAAAACTGGGATATGAGGGCCTCATTGGCCAAATGCAGGGCCTAAATAACTTTTATTCAAGTTTGCTAAATTTGGAGCCGCAGCACACAGCTTACCAGTAATAACCAGGGTTGCCAGATGGCTTTTATAATTTCCAAAAAAAATGTCCTTTGTCCTTCACCAGCCAAAATCTGCCCAGTTTGATGGGCAGCCACCAAAAACAACATCATGGTGTAATATTAAAGTTTACATTCATTTTTGATTGAAGTTTCTTATTGAAATATGCAGAGACGTTCTGTCAAAAATACAAGTTTGTGAGTAAAAGAGATGTTTTATTATGATTGATTTATTTATTGTGATATTAAATTTGATGGAAAGTTATTGTTGTGTGTGCAGAGTTACGCATTTAACCTTTTTAGAATAGAATAGAATAGAATAGAATTCAACTTTATTGTCATTGCATATGTCGCAGGTACAAATAAACGAAATGCAGTTTGCATCCATCCAGAAGTGCTTAGCAGAAATATAAATATGTATGTTACAATGTACAGTAAGTATAGTATATACAGGTTAAAAATATGAGGGGGGTATGAACATGAAGGGGGTTATACAGGTTATAAACAAGAATGTACAGGTTATAAATATGAAGGGGGAAATTATAAAGTACTATGAACAGGTTATAAATATGAAGGGGGATAAGTATGTACTTATGAACAGGTAGAATATTTACACAGTATATACAATAATGGGCAGTATATACAACAGATGTGAGTGCCGGTAATTGGTGTTGAGTGGTGTTTAAGTCTGTGTGTTATTTTTTACCATGCTTTTGCCAGTCTTGACATCAAAACATATGGGAAGATGTCTAACGCGGGAGACTTTTGATACAGAGTGTATCAGATCTAATGTAAATGTAATTAATTATGAAAGTTACTGTGCAATTAAATATGTAATTATCTAGCAACGTTTGAATAGTTAAGCAAAGGAATACATTTTAATTTCTATAAAATGAAAAATCTCTACCTTAAGGACTTTTCGGACTGACCTGTTTGATTTTGGACAGGATGACAGGCCTGTTACTGTATTATTGAGTACAAACACTGCAGGTCCCCCATCATCCGCTTACGCTAAGGTCCAACTACTTTGGCATAACTCTGTAACAGTTACGTAACCCAAGTCCATCAACGTTAGAAGGAAACATTATGCGCGGTGATTTGGTTTTAGCTCAGGTGATTGACTTTCCACCAGTTGCACTCCCTGATCAACAGGAAGACACACGCTTCAGTTCAGGTCCATAATGCAAATTGCACCTGTTCTTTTTGCCCCCCCCCCTCACTTCACACTGACCACTGCTGTTTTGGCCCAGCTTGGATTAAGGCTCCTTCCTAGCTGACATAAAACAAGATGTGTAAAGTGGAATTAAACTGGCAGGAAAAGAGCTTTATGGAGTTTAAGCCCAGGACGTAACCCCACAGGTTTCCCAGGGCCCTATTACAACACAGGCTGAGTCCTTTATACTTTTTATCTCCCCTCAAAAAAACAAAACAAAAAAAAAACAACAAAAAACAAAAAAAACAAAGGCGAATGATTTGATTTTAAAGCTCCTCGGATCTCCTTTCGGCTTGTTAAAGAGGTATACAGTGCTCGCTTCAGAGTGATGTAACTGTCTGGATGTTGTGTAACAGCTGTCAAGGCTGCTCTTCCGTAGGTTCACAGGGAAACAGTTGGGAAACGGCCGTGCGTACGGATTTGAAAGGGGAGTTACAC
>NC_051224.1:3930000-3970000 GCF_015220715.1 Pygocentrus nattereri
TATTCTGACATTCTCCGTGCCATATATGTGGCGTGAAAGAGTCCACAAAGGTAGCTCTGTATGAAACTAACGTTTCTGTTTAAACTGGTACTGTTCAGTGTCACCAGCCAAAGATTTGTAGACCGAATTTAAGGATCAGTTGTAAATATGTCACTCTGCTTTATTAAGCTTTCTCTGGTCATTGGCGACCTCCGCCAAAAAAGAAGTGGTTTGCCTTTGTATTTTAACGCCATGCCCCTTCACCTACTGAATAGCCTCTCACACAACTTCATATGCGGTTCCAGTGTTCATATCGTCGCTGTTCAAAAGAGAAAAGGTATTTGTCCTTTACATTGTGGAAAACAGTCATGATTGGACCAGTAGGCAGGCTCCAAAACTGCTTCAAATAACATCTGTTTACATTAACTTAACATTAAAAAAATATTTTTGCCTGCTCTTCTGCAAAAAGTTACCATTTGGGAGATGCTTGTTTTATTTTGGACAACAATATAAAGTGTTTAGTTTTCCTAAGTGTGACCCTCACATATCAGTCAAAAACTTGACTCGGTTTATCTCCTGTAATAATATGTCATGGATATATAAAAGGTAACATCTAGTTCAAGTTCTTGTCAAGTTACATGTAAAAAATACTTTTCTGTTCTAAAGCTCTTAAGGATGGTTGTTGCTATTGCAAATGAAGTAACGTCAGTTTCTGGTTTTCATTTTCACTCCAACCAGTTTCAAGCTCTAATTTCTCCAAAGTAGAGTAGTAAAAATTGTCCAAAGTACTGTAAAGTTTAATGGTCAGTACACGTTGTTTTGAAGAACAAACAACAGGTTCGATGCATGTAAATAAACCATACAGATACTGTATTTTAATACTGCTGTTGTTACGTTACAGAAATAGAATGTACATTTTTATCATTATGGTAAAGTGGTCAAATTAAATGACTGTAATTTTACAGATTTTACCGTCATTGGGAAAGCATACCTTTACTGTTAATTAGCTGTATTTGTCTGGCACTCTTGCTGCTGGACTTGTTCCGTTTTTCCTTTCCTTTACAGTGCAGAGTAATAATGTCTAACCACATTTGCTGTTCATCCTTGTGTACAGTCTTTTCTGAGTTTGGAGAAGTTTCCTCCTGCTCTTAACAACTGCAGTGCGCCAGCATGCGTACATTAAAATAACTTATTTTAAAAAAATAATTTATTTCACACTCATTTTGCAGTTTTACAGAAAGCAAAACTGAATTACACGAGTATATCATACTTACCTGGCAGGGGCGATACCATGATCACGAAGGTGGTTCACCCAGGGTGAGGCTCTGCCATTGCACTTGGGTGGTGCTGACCCCTGCGAATTCCCCAAATGCGGGAATCTCGACTGCATAATTTCTGGTAGTGGGGGACTGCGTTCACGCTCTCCCCTGATGAAAGTGGGGCAGTCGTGGGCTGGAGGTTAGGGATCTGGCCCTGTGACCGGAAGGTTGCCGGTTCAATCCCCAGGGCTGACAGTCCATGACTGAGGTGTCCTTGAGCAAGACACCTAACCCCCAACTGCTCCCCGGACGCCGTGGATAGGGCTGCCCACTGCTACGGGCAAGTGTGCTCACTGCCCCCTAGTGCGTGTGTTCACTAGTGTGTATGTGGTGTTTCACTTCACGGATGGGTTAAATGCGGAGGTGGAATTTCCCCGTTTGTGGGATCAAAAAAAGTATCACTTAAGTTAATTTACAATGCTCACTGACACATTTGTAAAAGAAAGAAAATAATCAGATAAATAAAGATGCAAACCATTCTAGGAATGGGTGACTTTCAAAATCGATCAGTTCTCATTTTTGGAGTCTGTAGTTTGTTACTGTCTCTGGTTTTCCAGCCTGATATCAGGGCCCTTGAAGGTGGTAACAGAGGAGCTCAGGAGACTAAATGCAAACCGTCTACACAGTATGTCTCTTCTCTCTTTAAGAGTTGGCAATGCGAGAACTTCACTTCACTTTAGGAACTTCACTGTGCCATCTACTAATATGTACCCAATTACCTTCTTATTGGTTCTGGCTGGAACTTTCCTCCATAGGGGAGCAGTAAGTGCTGACTGCAGAACATTTTGTGATTTTTTTTCCCACACTTGTGCTCTCCAGCTTTGCCTTTTCCGAGTTCTCTATCTCTGGCTACACTATCTTTCAGTGGGTGTTGGTAGAGCCACCGCCAAGGGTATTTCCCAGCCATTAGTGGACCTTCCCATTGGCCCTGATGCTGCTTCATCGCTCCATTAGAGCAGACAAACCCAATTAAAGCTCTCCTCCTGGGCTCCAGGGCCACAGCTGTCCCTCTTTTTCCCAGCGTAGGATGGATGCATTTGCCCAGAGGTTACCACGCCGCTCTCTGATGGGACAGATTCAAATGCCAGGCCCTGTGCACTGCGTTATGAGGAATATCTCCGAGTACAGCTAATTAAGCCCCAGGCTTCATCATTCACTCTACGGCCACTTTCTCTCCCCTGCCTTCCTCTCCCCTGTGCTTTCCCTTAAGATTTCTGCAGATGAATAAATTTCCTTCCTCCTCCCATATGTTTTATTAAAGGTTATAATTTCATTATTTTCCTCACTGCTATGCAGCTGCCTTAAATTAATACCATATATCATCAACTGGGGAGTCTGAACCTCTCTTCATCTTTCTCTCTCTCTCTCTCTCTCTCTCTCCTCATTCCACGCTGATACGACTTTATTTTGCTTTGCTTTTCTATAAGTAGCAGGAATAAGAGGTGATAATGCAGGGATGGTTATAGAGTTGGGTTAGTTACGGTTCAGTTGGTTCAGTAAGGATATTATTCAAAGATGTAGGTCAAACATCCAAGATATGTTTCTTATTGCTACATAAGAAAGCTTGTAATACAGTGCAAAAGTCAGAGACCACCCTTTGGCTTAATTGATTTAGCTATAAAATGGCCTTTCGGTAGCCTTGTCCATGTCCAGTCCAGACATGTCCAGTCTCGGAGTACTAGTGACATTTGTTTGGTTGTTGTGAATTTTCCTTTTCTGTATTGTTTGAGCTCAGCAGCTGTCCTTTACATTGTGTGAAAACTTTATGATGATTGGACCAATAGAAAAGCTCCAGAATTGCTTAGAATAACAACTTTTCCTTTAACTTGCATTGAAAGTAAAGAACGCTTTTGCCCTCTCCTGTAAAGTTATTATTTTGGAGATACATGTTATTCATAGGACAGCAATGATATGAAGGGCTGTGGTCAGAACATTTGTTGTGTTTTTGAATTATGGTGGCAAAGAAGAAATAAAACAGTGGTTAATTACATTATTCCTTGTATATATTAAAATATGTTGAATTTGTTCAACACCATTACTGCTGAAAGTAGCCTGAAATGTAAACATTTGAGTCAAGTAAACTAATGCATCACTTTACTCTAGCCTTAACTCTAATGTTTCAAGTCATATTTTAGGTTAAGTTAGGCTGCCCTCACTGCCGGCTACTCATCAGTCTAATGATGAAGCTTGCCAGACAGTAAAGCATACGGTAGCATTAAAAGCAAACAGTCTTTGGCAGGATGGTAAGCTTACCAGTGGCATAGCCAATGGGTAGCCAGTGCTACCCAATATAAAGTAGGGCCTCCTTTCTGGCCACCCCAATTATGGAAGGTGAGATATTCAACTATCATGAGTCATCAATAAATCAATAATTGTGTTTATTCTGCCATCAGGGTAGTTACCAAAAATATTAAGAGTCTGATGACACCATGAAATTAGCATATCTCAATGTGATTGGCTAATTTGACTAGCACATATTAACATATTGATATACACACACCGCCACTTTATTAGGTACACCTAATGCAGCCACATGATTACACGTATACAGGTATGTATATTATAAGACCCAGCTAGAGCGTGCTGTGTTACAGTAGAAGTGAATTGACTAGTGCCTACACTAAAGAACAGAAGAATCATATTATTTCCTACAGCATTTCCTTTATTCAGTAAAAGACATTACATTTTTCTTTTCACAGACAACATTACATACACTGAGTATACACTTACTTTATTAGGTACACAGAGGTTACCTTGCTAGTAAAAGGTTGGACCCCCTTTTTCCTTCAGAACTGTCTTAATTCTTCGTGGCAGACTTTCAACAAGGTGTTGGAAACGTTCCTCAGAGATTTTGGTTGGTTATTTGAGCTCCTGTTGTCTTTCTATCATCTGGGACCAGTCTGCCCGTTCTCCTCTGACCTCTCACATCAACAAGGCATTTTCGTCCACACAACTGACCGCTCACTGGATGTTTCCTCTTTTTCGGACCGTTCTCTGTGAACCCTAGAGATGGTTGAGCATGAAAATCCCAGCAGATCAGCAGTTTCTGAAATACTCAGACCAGCCCGTCTGGCACCAACAACCACGCCACGTTCAAAGTCCCTTAAATCCCCTTTCTTCCCCGTTCTGATGCTCTGTCTGCACTTCAGCATGTTGTCTTGACCACCTCTACATGCCTAAATGCAGTGAGTTGCGGCCGTGTGATTGGCTGATTAGCTATTTGTGTTAACAAGCAACTTAACAGGTGTACCTATTAAAGTGACCAGTGAGTGTTTATGTTAATTTTGTGGACATTCAGCAAACTGGCCAAGACCAGCATTAAGGATTTGACCCGCATTCTCAGCAGAGTAGTTTATCACAGTGAGATGTGCTGATTATTGAGTGCAGCGTGGTCAGACTCTTATAGCTGATTGGTAGCTGTGCTGATGACTGTTAGGACAGCTTTTCTGTCCTGATTGCTTTAATGATGTCTGACTGCCTAACTTTGCACTACTGGGGTGGCCATAATGTATAATGTATCTCATTAGTAACTTTTAGAGAAGAAAATTCTTAAATTTAATGTATGTTAAGGTAACAAAATTTTATTCCAAATCATAATAGTTTATCCTGATTAATCATATCATATTGTATAGTGAATTTAAATTGAGATAATCCTTTAAATTGAGATAATCCTTTAATCCTTTAACCCTAACCAGGGAAATTAGTCTTATTTGCACAAGTTTGACTTCAAATAAATTTTTTTTACTCATTGTAGCCTCACAGACCTCCCAGTAAGTGTCCAGGCAGGGCTCCAAATGGCTTTGTGAAAGCCTGCCGTCCAGTTAGCGTTGATCTTGTCTCCTCTAAAATAGCATTATATGGAAGTCTGGCTTCAGTCGAATTCTTGAGCCAAGTTTCCGTTGGCTTCCACAGACGCATTAGTGCTGACTATGTTGTGTATTAAACATAGCTTACAGTAAATGAAGAAAATAGTGACAGACTAGATATTGCAGTAGATATTTAATGCTGCGTAACCCCAAAAAATATTAAACTGCAGTATCAGTTACCGGCAATACAGCAGTTTTAACCATTTCAGTGCCATGTTGTGATCATGACTCTAGCCATGTCTTCTGTGTAGTCTTGCAGCACATGAGCAGCTAGGCTTCACACTGGCCACTACAGATGGGTCAAAGCATCAAATTAGGAAAATATGTTAACAGCTTTTAAGAAAAGAAAATTGTAGCTTATCTCATATGACTGTAAACCAGTACTGCGTGAACTGTGCAGACACAGCAGTGGTGAAGTGTAGTGTGTGTAAACATTGCAGTAGTGTAAATATTGCAGAGTAATACAGTAAATTGTGTAAATATCATCCCTGTTTTCAAAGCTGCCATAATGATTAATCGGACTCATATGGTGATATTCATGCATCCGTTTACCCCCTTGTGCTCATACAGTCTGTCTGGTCTGCCTGCCCAATAAGCTTGAAGAGGCAAGGTATGTGCACAAACGCTCATAAAACACATCATAAATCCTCCATGGGCAATATCCAGCATCATTAGCCTTTATGAATTTTCCATTCTATCTTTAACTCTGTGGCAAAGCTCCCCTACAGCAGGCAGCCTCACGGTCTCCTTTACTCATGAATTTATCAGTTTGAAGGCAAAGCCTCTTAGATATGACCTTGATGAAGGCCAAATGCCCACAGAAAGTGACCACAATACACAGTAGTCAGTAATTGAGGGGACACTGCTGGAAAATCCAGCTGTGGTGTGCTACTCTCTGCTCCAGCTGTGCTTAAGCATGGTTTGGGAGTGTAGAAGGACGTTGGCGAGGCTGGTGGATCCATGGGGCCTTGCACACTTTCCGAGCAGTACATTATAGTGAACACGTTCTCTTAATCATCAAAGACAGAAGCTCCTCTAGAGAAAGTGTAACCATTCAGGGATTTAGCATATTGTCTGTTGTAACATTATTAGCATATTGTCTGTTGTAACATTATTTTTAACATTATAACAGGAAAATGTCTAATCGATCCTTCACAAGTTTACTAGTGATTGATGGTACTGATCGCCATGGCCTTGGTATGTTTGTGGGATAAGAGCTGACATAGTTATTTAAAGCTTTTCTTGGCACAGAGCTAAATCCTAATACTTAAGAAGCAGCGTTAATGGCCTAGTCTATGTTTGTCTATTTCACTCTGACTAAAATGGCAAACACTTTTCAGTTGGTAAAAAAAATTATCATTTTATTTGATGAATTTAAACACATTAGTCTAACTGTGAACCCAACTGTTTGAGGTTTTCAGTCTCTATATACATCAGACAAGTTATAGTTTGAGTCACAAGGCTAGCAGGTTTTTCCTATAGAGTTCAGACAGACAGAGTTGTGGTTAAGAAACTTAAGTGTGAGTCTGAATCAAGACCAAGACTTCCAAGTCAAGCCTGAGACCTGGAGCAGTGAGACCAAGACAGAACTGTTTTCAAGTGCTGATCACAATGTGACTGATACGGTCATATCCTGATAACAAAGAAAGAGGCTTATCTAGAGATAAACTAGCTCGCATTTAACTTCCCATACACACACACACACACACACACACAGTAGTAATGTAGGTGTGTGGTTGGTTAGTGAGGAAATGTTAGTGACCAAAATGTACAGCACATATATTTATGGCAGATATATGTGGTGCTTACTATTTGATGTAAACGGATGTTTTAAAAAAAAGCATAGCACTTTGAATGACATCATTCTGTATGCCACTTACAGTCATGTGAGGAAATAAGTATATCCCATGTGTAACGTGTGGGAGCGATGACGAGGCGGACGCAGATGCTGAGAGAAGCGAGATTTATTAAGGGCAAATCCAGAATCAGGGTCAAAACGGTCCAGGGTCAGGGAGCCAACACGGAGACAAGGAGGGACAGACATAACGAGGAACACAGGATAAACACAACGGAGACCAGAAGAAACAAACAGCAAACAATATCAAACAATTCAAACAATACAATACCATACACTTCAAACAAAGACCAGCGAGAGACTAGGAAAACCACAGGGCTTAAATACAGGGACAGGTAACAAGACACAGGTGGTTAACAAGAGGGTAACCGGTGAAAACAGTCAAGGGCAGGGTCTGGAAACAAGGGGGCAGGACCGGGAAGCAAAACAAAAGCACATGGTCCAGACCAAAACCAAAACAAAAGCACATGGACAAGACTGGGACAGGCCAATTGTGAGACCACAATTTTGGACATATGTAGACATATCAGTATTTGATCTTTGATTATACAGTATGTCCAGATAAATGTTTTATAAAAGAACAAAAAGTGGAAATCTGATATTGAAATGATTTATTTAATAAATAACTGAGATCCTTTTTTCTTTTAGAAGTAATTGGTACTCCACTGTTGGCAGAAATAACTATGTAGGCATTTCATATAACTGCCTACCAATTTCTGAAATCGGTACTGTTAGAAAAATCTTCCTACTGCTCAGAATTCTTTTTTCTGAAGGGTATCTTGCGTGCACAGCCAGTCCCCTAGTCTCTCCCCTCCACCCCTGCTATCTGCTTTAATAGGAATGTCATTCTTGAGCCCCACCTACCTTACATGCCAATATAAGTGTTCTGTGGTAACACTTTACACTGTACTACCTGTCCAAAAATAAGCATGTATTGATACTTAACTAATGCTTTCGTTACACTGAATTAATGCATGGACTTAACACATCAGGAAATAATGCACAATGTAATATATAAAGGGTATATGTTAAGAAAAAACTTTTTATAATGCATAATATCTGATGGACAAACTGTATATCTTATAGTATATAGTGTAAGTTCTACCATTCTACAACTAATGCCCATTTTTCAGACAGGACCACTGTTGGCTGGATATTTGTTTTATTTTTATTTTTTTCTTTTTCTCACACACCAGTTTCACTGCTAGGTTAAGAGTGGTCCAGCTAAGAGCAAATCTGTGGTCAGAAACTGACTGCTGCTGAAGAGCTAGAGGATGACTAGCCCAAATGGCCTATTTTCGCACCTTCACATGAAACATAACTATTATATCAAAATCAAGGATGTTAGAGGAGCTCATGTGTCAGATGTGAAAATGGATTGCACAAAAGGAGTGGGACCTCATATTGGTGCCATTTTTTAGCACCTACTGGGAATTTACATTAAATTAAAGCCATCTTATTAAAACGATTCCCTGGAAGGCATTGTTAAACAGCAAGATCCCCCACAGAGAAATGCCATATAAACACTTTTATTAGAATATTAATGATGGCAGGCAAAAGACAAGGGTGTCCAAGGAAACATCCGGATACACTATCCTTGTATACAGGGAAGCTTTTAATGAGAAAAAGTAAAGCAACCATGGGGAAAAAGCATCTCTCTGACCATTTCCATGTAACCATGTCCCTCCACTGTCTTCCTACCACAATTTTGTTAAGAAACAAAGGTCTTCTAAGTTAAGAGCTGCAATAATCTAGAACAGGGGTATGTAATTAAAAGGTCCAGTTTGAGGAAATTTTCCTCGAGCAAAGGTCTGGAACATCATAATGCCTACCTTGTATTGTGATTCAGCACCGTATACTGTTTACTGAAGTAGCCTAGTAGGAATGTCAACATCTTATGTTGTCAACAACTGAATATCATACCAAATAAAGTACAATTCAGTGATATTTCAAAGTTTTCTCTTTTCAGAATACGGCATGCGAAATAAACTCCCTCTGACTCACTTTCTTCTCTGACTGCTGTTTCTCGCCTCCTCCCTCCGTCACTCACTCAAGTCTCAGTGCTAATCATAATGCACAGATCTGATTGGCTGAGTAGCGTCACGCTTATACTTACATTTATTTATGGCATTTGGCTGACGCTCTTATCCAGAGCGACTTACAATTTGATCATTTTACACAGGAAGGCCAAGGCGGTGTTAGGAGTCTTGCCCAAGGACTCTTATTGGTATAGTGCAGGATGTTTGCCCAGGTGGGGATTGAACCCCAGTCTACAGTGTAGAAGGCAGAGGTGTTACCCACTACACTATCCCTATTTACAACGCATGTGATTGGTCTCCGAGTTTCCCGGGCTTTCCCGAGTTTTCCTTCAGCAGTGCTGTAAAGGCTAGAAAAGTTACACCAATTAAAACATGACCACCCTGTTGAAATGAAATAATTCTCCATAGTTCATCGGTTATAGGTCCACGTCTGCATGGGATGGCGTCTGGGTCTGGACTCGGACTGTGGCCTGCCTATCAGTGACCTCCGATCTACAAGAAATGAAGATGTCTTCTAGCTTCTTGCAGCTCTATGACCTGGAGAACCTTTGTTTCTCTGGTCAATTATTTACAGTGACCTTTGTTTGAAAGCACAATATAGAGGCTCATACATAATCACCTCCATTTCATCCACTTGTACCAACTTCCCTCTACTCTTGCCCTTTGATTACCCCCATTTGGAAGCGCTATTCCTTTCTCCATCATTAAGCTGCAGACACATGGGACGCATACTTCTTGGCCCATGAGTGGGCTCCAACAAGACGCTTTCCTTTTGGAGTGGGTGAACATAAGGGACTTGTGATCCATCCATGAAAGCCAGAGTGTCAAGAGGAGGGCAAAGCCTATATATAGCCCTCTTATCAGTGAGTGTGAGGAGAGAGGGTACAACTTTGACACACTAGCCCAAGAGCCATTTGCCTTCTTTGCAGACCTGGCTGAGCAACAGTCAAGATGCATGGTTGACGATCCTAAGGTTGAGTTGCATGCAAATTGGCTTTTAATGCTGGAAAATATTGGTTAAGGGTGTGCTGCATAAATCTTCACATAAGTGCCTCAATGCAGGGATGATCAAGGTCAGTGGCATGAATGACGATGACATTCATGAATCTTATCTCCGTCTTCTTGTGGAATGTCTCAAGACAATTCTCTTGTATAAAGTACAGTGTGTCCTAATGTTAAAACTGAAATGCTCTTTCTCAGGTCAGGTCCCGGATAAAAGGTCTGCTTCCCAAGCGTGATGGAGGCCAATTATCACAATATACATTAGAATAAAGTCATATTCATAATTCAAATAAACATAAAAACAATAAAAAGTAACAAGAATTTCTTTTAACTACATATAATACTGGGCTTCCTCCAGGAGAGGTTTGGAAATGGTTAAAGAAACATATTAACATCCAGAAAATCACTATATATATATATATATATATATATATATATATCATTATTAATTAATATTCTATAAATGTTGTTTATTCAAACACAAAACACTATTAACACTTTTCTCAGCAAATAAATTCAGACCATACATATTTACAAGGATTGTTTTGATGTGCTTTGTCTTTTCCTAAATTCTGTAAAGCTGCTTTGTGACAACATCCGTTGTAAAAAGTGCTATGCAAATAAATTTGATTTGATTTGATATGTATTACCATCCAGGAAATCACTCTTTTATTTATATATATATATATATATATATATATATATATATATATATATATATATATATATGAAATCATTCTTAATTAATATTCTATACATTTTGTTTATTCAAATATTGACACTTTTCTCAGCAAATAAACACAAACTACACAAAAATAGATTTTAAAAATGTGTCCTGTGTGCCTAAGACTTTCGCACAGTGCTGAACTGTATAGGGCAAAACTCATAAGTCATATGCTGTCTTGAGTTGTCATTACACACTGTGGTCAGTAATACAGCATCATGTTAATATTACCAGTCGTGACAGATGCCGTGTTTCATATCATGCAAATTTTTTGCTAAGGGTACTCTGAATAACTATCAAGACATCCAGCATTACTATATACGTCATCATGATTTTCACTAATGGTAACAACACTGTTATTTTATTGGAGATAATTTACTGCCAGTATATTGACAAGTATACCAGCATCCAAAATACAGCATATGCTGGTTGTGCTGGTGACCACCTATGCTGATCTACTGTATGCTGGTGTTTCTAGCAAGGGGTCTGGTTAGCATTAGCTTAGCAAGCATGATAACAGCTCTGTTTACCACAGAACATGTTCAGCTCAGGCTAACTAAAGCCCTAACATAAGTGTAGATGATAATGGTTTAAGGGAGTGAATGTGGTTAAAGACACATAAAGGGGAAATTATACCTGTTCTTAGGTATTTGGAAATGTATCTTGATCGGCTAACTTAACATTAGCTTAGCGAGTAGGCTACAGACTCGCACACACTTGATTCGGACTAACTGACAGTGTAGATGATAAAAACTAATGTCAGAGGGAGCTAACGTAGTAACAGGTGTTGGAGTTTTTGGGACTGTAGTGTTTTGGTAATGACAGCTTAGTTTCCAGGCCAAACGTGCCACACAGCAGAAACCTGGTTCGTGCAAACTGATGCTAAAATGACCCCCCATTAGGAGGGTTTCTGAGAGTTCACACTCGAGTGACTGGTGTCAGAGCTGAAGCCGAAATCCTACCCTGTGTCCTGTCTTTCAGCTACTATTCTGCTTAGTTTTTCAGAAGTTTTTCCTTGTTTTCTCCCCCCTTTTTCTGTCGGTGCCTCCCATCAGTGAACTCCCACACCTTCAATCAGTCCCTCAAAAATGTAAATGAGTGGCAGATGTGGAATAGAAATTTGACACATCATAACTTTGAAATACTTTAATAGTTTTTAAATATTGATGAGAGGGATGTTTTGGGTTGGTGGAAAGGTTACAGCTTTTCTAGTAGCACCAGCAGTGGGAGGAACTTAAGCACAGCAATGTGAACAGTTGATCAGGCCAGGATGGATGCTGTTCTCTGCCAGGCGTAATCAGCAATTCACAAAAATATATGGACAATAAACACTACGGGCGTATTGCAGTTTATCCCAGCATGTCATTTTCTGTCCCACACGTAATTAGTAACAATGCCAATCTCTGTAGTCATATGTGCTATGCCCCATCTCTTTTGGTGTGTGAGCAGGTTTGAGTCAGGTTCTAGTTTCGAATTTAGTAGTCTCAGTTGGACCTGGCCAGATGTTGTCTCTGAGTCATGGGAACAGCGTGGGTTCGGGCTTCAGCTTCATGCTTCTGAAGAGCTTTATTCTGGGGTCCACGTGCCCTCCTTTTTGTGTTTTCCCTGCTTTAACACACCTGGTTCAAGTAATTAGCACATTATTAAACACTTCCTGACATGAAGTGACTGCGTTAGACCCAGTGACCCACAGGTAGGCCTTAAATTTGTACCGTACAGGCCAAAAAACAGGAAAAAACACCTTTATTCATTTTCTAAGGTGGGGGTGGGGGTGGGGGGGGGGTGGGGGGGGGGGTGCTGGAGCCTTTACTCCACAGCCTAATCTCCACACAGAGAGACACCCCGGTCACCCAGCCAGGGAATCGAACCCAGACCCTCCTTGCTGTGAGGCGACAGCAACCCACCGCGCCACTGTGCTGCCTGCACACCCAAAAAGAAAAAAAACAAACAAAAAAAACAACCCTTTGTGATAATGCTAATTTTTGCTAGCACCCCAATGTATTTTTAACAGTATGTTAGCACTAAGCTAACACTAGTGTCCATAAACATTTTTAGCCATTCGACATTCAACTTGGACTTGCGAAGCTTGTAAAAAAACATTTTGTGTGTTTTATTCGAAGCCACAGATACCAACATATATCTTACCTTCAGAGAGCTGCTGCTGTTAGCTGCCATTTCTTATAACTGGCTGAACCCAGGCTAGACGGACAGGGAGCTTCGTATGATTACAAATCAGAATATGATTTGACCCGTTGTATAATTTTGCTGGGAGTTAATCTAATGTGAAAGGCCTTCTGTCCAACTTCTGAAGTCCTAACCATTGAGAGCTCACTTGGCAGTATTTCCCCAGATTCTCCCAGAGGTGGGTGACATAAATCCACACTCAAGAGAAAGTATTAATACTTGGGTCAAAATAAACATATTGGGTGACAAAGCTGCTGCTTCTGTGTAACTCCTAGAACTGCAGAGGAACGTTTTAGTGAACCCAGCATCTGTGGGCATAAGAACTGAAGTTTGCTGGAAGATTAAGAGGTGTGACTAAATTTAAAGTTGTGCAGATGCTTTCACTTACAAAACATAATGAAATGAAATGAAACCCAAGAAAGGAATTGGTTACGTAACATGGGAGTGAAAAGTAGATTCATTCACTGAAGCGGAAGTAACAGTGTTATGATTTATAAATACTCCAGAGAGTACAAGTACATAAATACTTTCCTTAAGCACAGGTACTTAAGTAAATGTAGATAGTTGTTACCCCCCTCTGAAAACTACTGTGGGCTAAATTTCAGATTGGACAATTTTCTGTTTGCTGTATCAAGATTTTAACTCTGAATTTAGTAAAAGAAAAATACAATATATGTAATAAAACTACATGCATGATGATTCTGTAAAATAAACATTATTATTATTATTATTATTTTTTATTTATTTATTTTTTTTTGCCCATGACCCTGATGGAGAAGTGGCTTAGAAAATGGATGGATGGATGGATTTTTTTTTTTTTGCAATCAAATGTTTTTATTTTTTAAGATAGTGCTCCAGTGTAATACAAAATACAGTAAGCATTCAAAAGCTCAGGGTTCTCCCGTTGGCTCCATGGATTCTTGCAGTTGAAACTTCCATATTAATAATATCCGTGAAGGTGAGGCTCCACTGCCGCCAGCACAGAGGATGTGGAGGTTGCCAACATTTTTTTGCAGCTGTGAGACCAGCCAGCCAGCCAGATTCACTCTTCAGCACAATTTAAATTACGTTCAGAATCGCCAATCAAAAGCAAAGTTCGTGGTTCGTGATTATGGCAAATCCAGGGTCGTGGTCAAAACAGTCCAGGTTCAAAAAGCCAACACGGAGAGATCGTGGGTCAGACATGACAAACAAACTATAACAGGGCAAAGACACAAAACAAAGACTGATACAATAAACAGAGACCGATACCTCAAACAAAGACCGGCGAACACTAAGGGCAAACACAGGGCTTAAGTAACACAGGGACAATAAGGGTCAGGTCCAGACAATCAGGGGCGGAGTTACAAAACAAGGGGTTGGACTAGGACCACAACAAAAACGCACATGGACAGGACTGGGAGGGGCCAACCGTGACAACCGTGTGGTAGCGTCCACAGGGGGTTAAATAGGATCTGTGGATGGAAATGTAACGAATAAGCTGAGGGTAAAATGAATGATTTTTAATGACTTTCCAATATATCATCAGACCACATCGGAAGGCCTAGAAGGCCCTGAGGGTCAAAAAAGCTATGTTTATATTTACGTACAAGCTCTTCCTTGGTTCCTCTGTCTGCAGTCAGAATCGAACTGAAGCTGCTATGATTCTGTGATGCTGTGATGATCTCCCTCTTGTATTTTGACCGTCTGCTCATGTTTTTTTTTTTCTTCAGTAAACTGTGAAAGCCATGAGAGGTGTCATGTGGAAGCAGCCAGGCTGCAGTGATTTCCCAATTGTCTGACAGAGCTGTATTGATTCAGGACAGGAATACAGGAGAGGAGATTTATTTTGCTAGAATTCGGACAGATATGTGTAGGTGGACAGTCTGATAAATGGAGAAAAGGAAGTAAGCAGATGTGTCATTGGTAGATGATATCAGACATGCTGCCCTGTCCTCCTCCTGACAATACATAGAACAGATGGAGCAGTCAAGCAATGGGGCTGCATGCTTTTTGAAAATGTGGTGACTTTGCTGATGTTGTGTACAGATCATTCTACTGAATTAGTTCAAACTGCAGTCCCAAGAGCAAAAAAAAAAAAAAAAAAAAATTAAAACGAATAAATAAACATGTTAATATTTACAAGGATTATGTTATGATAATGATATGATATGATAATGTTATGATATGATAATGTTATGATAATACAAGGCATTAATTGAGATAGAAATAAGCTAAATGTATACAAAATTATGATATGTCTTTTATTAGGAGGGGCAGTCCCAAACCCTAACCTCTAAATTTCAACTATTTTTTTAATATCCTTTTTTATGTGAAGGTAAAATATTCAAATTCTGGATTTATCATGAGCTTAGTTTTTAATTTAAAAAAACTGTCACATTTTGTGTTGAAACAGAATTTTGGTTCATAGTTGGAGCAGAATCTGGAGAGGTGGAGGTTTGCACTGGAGAGGAGAGGAATGAAGGTCAGTAGAGACAAGACGGAATACATGTGTGTGAATGAGAGGGAGGCAGGTGGAAAGGTGAAGATGCAAGGAGTAGAGGTCGTAAAGGTGGATGACTTCAAATATCTTGGGTCAACCATCCAGAGCAATGGACAGTGTAGAAAAGAGGTGAAGAAGAGGGTGCAGGCAGGATGGAGTGGGTGGAGATGGATGTCAGGGCTGATGTGTGACAGAAGGATAGCAGCAAGAGTGAAAGGGAAGGTCTACAAGACAGCAGTGCGTCCTGCTATGATGTACGGTTTGGAGACTGTGGCTCTGTCTAAAAGACAGGAGGCTGAGCTGGAGGTGGCGGAGATGAAGATGCTGAGATTTTCGTGGGGGGTGACAAGGATGGACAAGATTAGAAATGAGCAGATCAGAGGGACAGTGAAGGTGGAGCAGTTTGGAGATAAAGCCAGAGAGGCCAGGTTGAGATGGTTTGGACATGTGTTGAGGAGGAATAGTGGATATATTGGGCAAAGAATGTTGGAGATGGAGCTGCCGGGTAGAAGGAGAAGAGGTAGACCTCAGAGAAGGTTTATGGATGTAGTGAAGGTGGACATGGAGATGGTTGGTGTAAAAGTAGAGGAGGCAGTGGATAGGGCAAGATGGAGGCAGATGATCCGCTGTGGGATCCCCTAAAGGGAGCAGCCGAAAGAAGAAGAAGTTGGAGCCTTATTTTAGCCACACCCCTGCATTTTAGAGTAAGAAGTGAGACTGCATCCCCGTCTCTCAATGACACATGGTGAACAGTTAGACGTATTTGTTTTGAGTACAAGGCTAAACATGTGTATTATTAAGAATTGTCACTAACGAAACACACATTTTATGCAATTAAGTAAAATGTTTGTGTTTTAATGAAAAATATCAGGATTAAATGTGTTTATTAGTCATATATTGACTATTGTATATGACTATTGAGCATTGAATTATAAGCTGCACTTATATTTGATTGTATTTCACTGTGTATTGTAGTTTATTGTATTGCATTGAATGGCTCAGAGTTCTGTGTTCAACTCTGCTCCTTTTCTCTCTGTATCTACAGTGACTTTAGTTTCTAGCAGTATCTGAGCTCAGGACCATCTTTCTCTCTAACCTACTGGTAACCTACTAGCAGAGAGACTTTCTCTAGATAGACAAAGCACTTCTTGTAAGTCGCCCTGGATCAGAGCGTCTGCTAAACGCTGTAAATGTAAATGTATTGTGTTTGAGTTCTGCTCAACATTAGCTGAAATTGTCACTACCCAGACATGTGGTAGCGTTTTGGTAGTGCTGTGTTTTGTTAGTAACAAAATGAAATGAACAATCGCTTATTTTAATAAGTACAATTAAGATATAAGTTAATTCAAATGAAAAGCATTTTATTTCTTTTCTGAAGCCCTAAATGACTTTTCAAAGCTAATGTAGAAAATTGATCCATACATTATCTGACATGATGGATCACTGAATTACTAATATAGGAGCAAGCAAGCAACGTTGATTTATACAGCGCATTTTACAACACGTGTCACACAGCAGCTTTACAGAACGATCAGTATTACAGAAAGAAAAGAAAGATCCGGGTCCGAGCGGTGGTCAAGCCGATGGCTGGTGAGCAGTGGCGCCCAATCAGGGCAGAAGGGCCAACAGCATCAGACGCACAGGGTGGGCAGCTGATCAGCTCGGCAGAGAAAGGAAGAAAACACAGAGTCAGTTCTGTAAAGAGTGGCTGACCACAGATTACAGTATAACAGAGCAGCAGAGACTCCAGCCGGTCTAGACCTGACAGGGAGACTAACCACCAAAGGCTCCACTATACAAGTAAGTTTTTAGCCTAGACTTAAAGACTGAGGCTGAGTCTGAGTCCCGAACATTAACAGGAAGATTATTCCAGAGCTGGGGGGCTTTGTGTGAGAAAGCTCTCCCCCCTGATGGAGCTTTATTAATTCTAGGTACGAGTAGTAAGCCAGGACCTTGTGATCTAAGTAGGCGTGATGGTTCATAGTGGGAGAGAAGGTCACTCAGGTACTGAGGGGCGAGTCCGTTTAGAGCTTTATAGGTCAGTAATAGGATTTTATAATCAATGCGAAATTTAACTGGTAACCAGTGCAGCGTTAATAAAACTGGACTAATACAGTCAGATTTTCTGGTTTTGTGAGATGTTCTGAACTAGCTGAAGCTTGTTAAGGCTTTTGCTGGGACATCCAGACAGCAGGGCATTACAGTGATCCAGCATTGAAGTAATAAATGCATGAACTAGTTTTTCTGCATCCTGTAGAGATAATGCATTTCTCAGTTTAGCGGAGATGCGGGAAGGCTGTTCTAGTGATATTCGTTATATGTGCATCGAAGGACAGATCATGGTCCATCACGACACCTAGATTTTTAACAGTTGAGCTTGATGCAACTGAGAAATTGTTAAGTTTAAGTATTAGTTTGTTTCTAGCCGCTTTTGGACCAAGAAGGAGGACCTCTGTTTTATCTAAGTTAAGTAAGCGAAGGTTACTCCACATCCAGTCTTCTATGTGTTTTAACAGACCTCAATCTTGCCAAGTTTGATTTTTTCATCCGGTTCGCTTGATATGTATAACTGAGTGTCATCGGCATAGCAGTGTAAATTTATGCTGTGTTTCCTGATAATGGTGCCCAATGGTAACATGTATATTGTGAATAATATAGGTTCTAAAACAGAGCCTTGTGGAACACCATACTCTACTTTTGCAAGGGCAGATGATTCACCCTATACATTAAAGGAGGAGTGTTGTTTCTGTCAGGTTATATTGCATCTAATTGAAATCAGAGAGTGCTGGTTACAAAGCGTTCAGTTTGACATTGGAGGCCGTTTGTGGCAAGTGGGCCTTTCAGTGGCTGATAAAAATCAGAGAGAGCCCTATTCTCACATTCACATAAATAATACAACTGAAACCTCCTCCTCCCACCATATATACATATACAAACCCTCTCCAGCCTAAATATAGAGCTCCTATTTTGTTGAATATTTCATTGCTCCATCTCTGTCTGTCGGTCTATCTATCTTTCTATCTGTCCCTCTCTTCTGAGCCCATCTCTGGGGGATGGAAAGTATGAAGAAAGAGCTAAGAGGTCGCGCTGAGGATAATACAAAGTCACTTTTTTAGTCAAACCTCTCTTTTTCGCTCTTTCTCCCGTGCTCACATGCTGCTGCTCCTTGACTCCCTCTAAGGAAATGCATGATAACAGAGGAATACAATATGAATTCATTTTACTATGATTTTATGTCATTATAGTGAATCGATTCAAGTGGATATAAGATGCTTCTTAGTCCTCTAGTCTTCCACTTCTTTGACATGTTGTTTTATTTACTAATTTATACAACAGCTAGTTCTGAATTGTTACATCTGGGGGGCAGTCGTGGGCTGGAGGTTAGGGAACCAGGCTGACAGTCCATGACTGAAGTACCCTTGAGCAAGACACCTAACCCCCAATTGCTCCCCGGGCGCTGTGGATAGGGCTGCCCACCGCTCTGGGCAAGTGTGCTCACTGCCCCCTAGTGTGTGTGTGTGTGTGTGTTCACTAGTGTGTATGTGGGTGTTTCACTGCACAGATGGGATAAATGCAGAGGTCTAATTTCACAGCGTGCAAAACAAACACAGAGACAAATGGTTGTTAATTCTGAAAGCAGCCCTTAATTTAATCACCTTCCTACAGCTGGTTACTAGATAACAAGTGTTGTTTTACCCTAAGCTGCTGCTAACCATTAACCCCATAAAACGATGTTTTAGGGTGAAATGGAAAAGCTACTGAAGATGTTTGTTTTAGAATTCCTTAGACATGTGGTACATTTTCTATCTGTGATGCCATATAATAATGCAACAGCAGTGTTATGTAAGCACTCAACTCACACAGATATGCAGAAAAACAAGCAGTAGACCACGAAAACTTAGAGCCTTCGAGTCCTGAAGCACGTAAACATCATCTGTCCCAAAAGTCACCTACCCAAATTGTCTCTGAAAGCATCATTAACAGCATGGAAGGGAAGAGCTTAATGAATGTGTTTCTATGGCTGAGCAGCTGCACACAAGCCTACGATCACTATGCGTAAGGCCAAGGGTCAGCTGAAGTGGTGTAAAGCATGTGAATGCTGGACTCTGGAGCAGTAGAAATGTTCCTTGGAGTGATGAATCTCGTGATCTGGCTGTGATGTAAATCTGGGCTTGACGGGAAAATGCTACCTACATTAATGCATACTGCAAACATTAAAGTTTGGTGGAGGAGGGATAATGATCTGGCTGTTTTTCAGGGTTTGGGCCCTTTAGTTCCTGTGAAGGGTAATGTTAATTCTACAATATAGACAATTATATGATATCCTGTTCCAGCATAATTGTGCCCCTGCCCGGCCCTGTCAGGGGTCCACATACTTTTATCCACATAATATACATCACAGAAAGTTATTACACTAATTAATTTTTTTCAGATAAGGTTTTGGCCTGAAACGTAAAACGAATTGAGGGTGGAGAGGTATGTGCACTGCATTGTACGGCAAAATAGTACACAAAGAAAACCTGTTTCTTAGAAAGTTTACGCTATTTTACCATCATTAACATTACATATAAAAATCAGAAGATACATGTGGGTTCTCTGATCCTTTGGTTAGCAAATAAATGACCCCTTGTTGCTATCAAAAGTAAGTGTAAAGAAAAACAATTTCACATCAAACCACTCTGAATTACTTAGTTTACATCTCAACTGGAAAGTGGGAGAAGTAGCTGGAACATTGTGGCAACAGTTGTAATGACAGAACATCTAAAGAAGGGGGAATATTGGAACCAAGTTTCTTGAAATAATTCCTAACAACACATCTGAAACAATGGTTGAGGCTTCTTTACCATGTAAAACTCTAAGTGAGGCTGTGTGTCGTCATGAATAACACCACAGCCATGAGGTTCTTCACGAGAACACGCTCCCTCAGCAATTTCAAAACAATGAACTTCAACAACTATTCCATTTCCCCCAAAACAAGAGGGAGTGAGCTCAATTTATGGAGATGCCTCACTGGGCCCGAGAAGCACGAATTGAGATGTATCATTGGTTTTCCAGTGTTTGCCTGCGCCTCTAATTTGGCCTTTTGTTCGAACTCCTAAATGGGAGAATGCCTCTCCACTGCAGCGGCTCTCATTATTCACACAGCTCACACGCGCAGAGGAGAGAAATGCTCTGTGATGGTTTGTGACTATGAAGCACTTGCTTGTGCCTCGCACAGGCCATTATGTATCGATAATTCAGTAGTAAATATAGTCGCCGGGTTCGCGCTCTGTCGCGAGTGGGGCTTTTAGGTTCGGCGGATGTTGTGATAAAACAGTTGAATGTCCTCCGTCTCTCTGCTTGGTTTTACATAACATCAACAAAGATAACGCACCCATTAGATCTAAATGGGAAGCTTCAGTTCCTCCACACGCTGTGCCAAGACTTCACAAGTAATACAGAAGTGCACGTCAAATATTTATTATGGAGGTCCTCTGCCTTAAAGATTGCTGTCATCATTTTTGGTACAATGCAATTATGTAGTTACTATTACATCATAACCATCAATCAAAAGTTTGGAATCACTTTTCAAACAAGTCATTTTTTGTTGCTTTATATGCAGTGCACAGTTATATAAGCTAAACTAGACAACAAAGGTGATGATTTCATATTGTTTATTCAATATTTCAAGTAAGGGCGACACGGTGGCGTGGTGGGTAGTGCTGTCGCCTCACAGCAAGGAGGGCCTGGGTTCGATTCCCCGGCCGGGCGACCGGGGTCCTCTCTGTGTGGAGTTTGCATGTTCACCCCGTGTCTGCGTGGGTTTCCTCCGGGTTCTCCGGTTTCCTCCCACAGTCCAAAGACATGCAGTCAGGCCAATTGGATGTGCTAAATTGCTCCTGTGTGTGAGTGACTGTCTGTGTCTGTCTGTCTGCCCTGCGATAGACTGGCGATCTGTCCAGGGTGTATCCTGCCTTCCGCCCGATGACCACTGGGGTAGGCTCCAGCACTAACCCCCCCCACCCCAACAGCGATCCTGGGGGAGAAGCGGCTTAGAAAATGTGTGTGTGTGTGTGTATTTCAAGTATTTTGGCAGCAATAAGAAGTTACAGTGTAATTAATATACTCCATCTGTCTATAGGATTTGATTGTCAATCTGTTTGCCTTAAGATGTGATTGACTTTTGAAATGCAAGACGTTCTGAAGGTTCACTGTATTACAACTTTATTCTCATTTATGATTCTGAATCATTTGTGGCCCTGTTCGTCTGAAATTTCTTGTTTGTTTGTTGTATATATATTTATTTATTGTCATTTTTCAACATTTTGTAATTGCCTGCATGTCAGAGAGCTTCCCTTCATTTATTACTTCACCAGACAAATCATTATGACTATTAGGTACAAATTATCCCTTTTTCGGAGATATTTCCAGAGGAGGTTAGACAGAAGGTAATCCGCTTGCTAGGACAAAGTCTAAGAAAAGTAAGTATGGGAAAAACACAAGTTTCCAAAATTGGAAGTGAAAAATGATTAAAAGCCATAGGAAAAAAAAAAACAGGACTCCAAAACCAAAACGGTCACCATCAGATAAGCAGCATTTAAAGCTTTCTTCTTTGAGAGAGAAGAGAACATCAAGCTCAACACTTGCTTCAAATCCACAGGTGTTTCTGTCCCTCCTTCCACCGTATGAAGACAACTCAACACTATGGGTCTGAAAGGATGCGCAGCTGTCAAAAAGCCCTTACTGAGAAAAGAGACCCAAAAGAAAAGCATTTACAAATGAAGCAAGGAAGAGTCCCGACTTTAATATACCGCTTGTATGGTTAGAAGTAGAAACTGCAACTTCTAAGACGGAATTTTAGAGGTGTGGAAAAATATTCCCGAAAGCAAGGCCCAATCCCAGTTCTTATTTTAACCCCTACCCCTTGTTTTCAGTCATCTTGCCACATGGAACTGAGTTACAGGGGGTATTTGTTGAAATCGTCCCCTGTGAGATGGGCAACACTCAAATAAAAGGGAATATTACTTCATTAACAGGCTGCCACCGGCGCTCTGTAGGCTACGCTGCCAGTCTGCAGTGATAGCAGTGATAGTTATAAGCCTACAAAGAGGGGAGATGCAACAATTATTTATCGCCCACTCCTAATTTTTCAGTGATATGAAGTTGAAGTCAGCTATTCACCAGCTTCTTATGCTAATTTTCCCATTCCACCTTAAATGGTGCTGCAGTTCTGATGCCTGAGGAACCAGAATGTAACTGCTGCACTATTTAAGGTGGAATGGCAGATCAATCACCCAGCTACCAAGACATCAGCGTACTACTAGTGTTTTTTATGCTTCTTATGAAGAATTTCATGCATTCACAAACATTTGTGGGTTTCTTTTTTTGGTTTTCTCCTCATAACCCTCTGTTTGGAGAGTCATGTATCTCTAACACGTCACACTACCCCTCTATCTCAACCAAAATCAGGACGTCCTACCCACTAGGCGTGGACATACAAAATGGAGCTGTAGGGCTAGGTGGTAGGGGTGAGGGGTTGAATGAGATTGGGCCCATGTCTCATGAAAAGAATGAAGCTGTAATAAACACTAAATACTGGAAAAAATACTGTTATATTTTTTGTTATTTATAAAAAAAAAAGGAGTGAAGGGTGGTCTTTGACTTGCAAGTGCTGTATCTGACACCGTACTAATTTCATATTATTTAAAACATTAATTCCAAACTTTTCAACAGTAGAATACATTCAGTGTATATTGTGTACTGGTTCACGCAAGGTTCATATCTGGACATGCCGCCAATTTAGTTTTCAAAATAAATAAATAAATAAATAAATGATGACAGTATGGCGCAAATGTGAAGGAGGTTTATTCTTTTCACAACACAAGACACAGGAATATCATATTAAAATATCGGATCGTGTACTTATAAAAATTTAGGCCTTAACTTTCAACAGAATTCCTCTGCTCGTCTCAGGGAGCTACGAGAGAGAAATGAATGCCAACATGCTTTTGTTATCACTGGTGATAACTGGGATTTTAAGGGTTAAGGGAATGGCATGTTAACAAGCTAGCTGTCAGCTGTCTGTGAGTGCCAGAAACATTCTTTGTGGTCAGAAGGACATTTGGGAATTCTTCCCATTCTTGACTCATTACACATGATCGGTCAATAACATTCAAGCCTGGAAATCTGCATGCTCCGAAAACATTAGCATACCTTGAGATTCTAAAATCTTTTGAAATCTGCTTTGCGCCGTCACTCAGATTCCTCAGTAATTGCAAAGGTTTTAATCTGGAAGTATCCTGACACTTTCATATGCACATTAAACCGAACGCAAGCCATCGCTTTTGTTTTGCGTGGGATAAAAATAAGTGTGCCGCATCATAACTGAAGCTGTCAGACCACCTACCGAGAAAAGAAAGGTGTAGGAGACGCCGCAGATCAAACAACGATTCCAAAACGAGGCGTGTAGTGCACTGTTTCTTAGGGACTAGAGTTTATTTCTCTGCTGTGCAACAGGGTCACAGCAGGACCCATCACATTTTACATGCACTTTTGACTAGACCTGAACAAGAAACCTCATATGTCCTCTGCACTTCTTGTTTGGGGTCCTCCAAAGGTGTGAAAGTTCTGGGTAGAAACTGAAAGAAGGGAACGTAAAGAATGGCGTGACCTAATACGGCACAAGACCACCATACCTGAGGAGAAGCTCGAATCAAACATAGCAGTGGTGAACCCTGGCTATCAGAGCTAGGCCTTCAGTTTGGGCCATAAATGTGTGGCTCAGTTGAGAGGTCTAGTATAGAGCTGCTGCTGTTGTTTTCCATATCTATTAACCCCCTTATTAGACTGCCGCTCATACATATCTAGAACTTCCAGAAGGCCTAGAGGGACGTTCTTTTCCTCATAAAATTGGTCCCAGCTATTGGACATTAAAACGTTATTGGTTGATCCTACTGTCACTTTGTAATTATGCTGATAGATAAAACAACACATTAGGCCTTCTCTTCAGCTCCTGAAGTCCTAATCAATAGGAAAACTCACTTAGCGATATCTACCATTCATAATGTAGAGAAAAAGAGTGTTTTATATGGTTCTATGTAGAACTTTTTAAAAAAGGGTTCTGTATAGCACCAAAAAGGGTTCTTCTGTTCATCATTGCAATAGAAGAGCCCTTTTCGGTGCTGTGTGGCCCCCTTTAATCATGCAAAGCATTCTTTGAGCGTCCATGGTTCTGCATAGAGCCATTTTCTTCACTTGAGACTCTTACTTTTACGGCATTTGGCAGACGCTCCTATCCAATTTTGATCATTTTACACAAAATTCCTAAGGTGGTGTTGGGAGCCTTGCCCAAGGACTCTTATTGGTATAGTGTAGGCCCTACACTGTAGGGGGCTTGAACCCCAGTCTGCAGTGTAGAAGGTAGCGGTGTTAACCACTACACTATCCCAACCACCTTGAAGGCCTATCATTTTTTAATGTCCTTCTGGTTTTATTAGCATTTCACACACTGTCTCAACTATTGGAAGTGGGTTTGCAAACTGCGTGTGTGTAATTAAGTATGGAGTCGCATTTAAACAGCGAAGAGATAATTGTATTCTTATCTTGGTTCTACTTGTGTGTGATACATCCACAAACTCCCTGACCATTCATGAGGTCATTGCAAGGTGATCAAGGTGATGGCATTCAACTTCATCCACTCTGGGGACAAATTCTGCCTTGGAGCGATGTTCTTTTCTGAAAGTTTTGCCTGAGTTTCCAGAAGCCTAACCTTGCTGCTATGGTTCAGAAGTCAAGATTTCAGACACTCGTCTCCCCTCGTGTTCTTTATATTCTGACAGGCTCCCTGCCAATGAGGCACACAGTTCACACACACGCACACACACACACAGACACACACACACACACACACACACACAAAAAGACAAAGGAATTCAACTCTTATGGAAAAATAGAACAGCGGGAAATCTTTAGGCAAAGGTAGCGCAGACATTTCTGGAAGCACATTCAGTCTTGCAGAAAGGAGCAGGGTGGACGGTTTAGGAAGAGACATGAAGGTCTACAAAGAAAAGTGCACCATGTTTTCACTTTTGCTTATTTTTATTCTCATTTTTTGTTCACAGAGAGAATGAAATTAGTGGAACTGTTTGTCCTTGTTTTTTTAGTAATTTACTAAACTGTCAAACTCAAAACTAACTCTGTCAGACAGTAAATGCCATTCTTCGATGGGGAAAAACTCTGCAAGTAAATCTATAAATGTATATACACCCACCGGCCACAGTACACCTGTTCAGTTACTTGTTAACACAGATAGCTAATCAGCCAATCACACGGACGCAGCTCACTGCATTTAGGCATGTAGAGGTGGTCAAGACAACTTGCTGAAGTGCAGACCGAGCATCAGAACGGGGGAGAAAGGGGATTTAAGGGGCTTTGAACGTGGCGTGGTTGTTGGTGCCAGACGGGCTGGTCTGAGTATTTCAGAAACTGCTGATCTGCTGGGATTTTCATGCACAACCATCTCTAGGGTTTACAGAGAACGGTCCGAAAAAGAGGAAACATCCAGTGAGCGGTCAGTTGTGTGGACGAAAATGCCTTGTTGATGTGAGAGGTCAGAGGAGAACGGGCAGACTGGTTCCAGATGATAGAAAGACAGCAGGAACTCAAATAACCAACCAGAATCTCTGAGGAACGTTTCCAACACCTTGTTGAAAGTGTGGCACGAAGAATTAAAGCAGTTCTGAAGGTGAAAGGGGGTCCAACCTTTCACTAGCAAGGTGTACCTAATAAAGTGGCTGGTGAGTGTATTCTCAGTGTATGTAATGTTGTCTGTGAAAAGAAAAATGTAATGTCTTTTACTGAAATAATATGATTCTTCTGTTCTTTAGTGTAGGCTCTAGTCAGTTCGCTTCTACTGTAACACAGCACGCTCTAGCTGGGTCTTATAATATACATACCTGTATACGTGTAATCATGTGGCTGCACAAACTGGGCAAAACAGTCCTTTAAGGCGCAACTGAGCCAAGATAACGAATGTAACCGTCACCACTTTTCTGGTGTGAAGACTAGAAACCCCCCTTCTGATGTGTCTGGTCAGTGGAAGGAACTTTTGAAAAACTACAAACACTTTTGGGGTGGGTACTTAAGGGGTGGGCTGTTTTGCCTTTTTTCTGTTGGCTGTGTAAAGCAGAAGAAAAGCCACATAGTTAAAATTACTGTTAGGAAGCTGTATATGATGTCTGTGTTTATGAGCCTGTGCGTCAGTGGCTATGCCAGCAGTCAGGATTCTTAACTGGCCTTAGTGAGATTCACAATATGCATATTGCATATTGAGTATTGTAATGAGAGAACACTGAAAACACAATTCTGTTTTAGTCCACACTTTCCATTTAAGCTGTTTTCTAAAAATAAGCTATTGTAATTGGTCTTGGCTTTGCAGCTGAAAACATCCCAAACAAGGCAATATAGCTAATATTTCTCATGATGAGGTTATTATAAGAACATCATTTAACCTAGTTCTAGATATTTGTACTGTTGACATTGATTTTGTCCAGTGAAATTATCTGGCAAAATTTAGCTTGTTTAAAAAATAATGCTTGAAGGAAATAAACACCATCATATTAAAAAAATGTATATATATATATATATATATTATACAGGGTGAGTCAAAAGTCACAGGACACCAGTTTATTTTTTTATTTTATTGTTGAATTTTATCTCTGGGGTCATCTCAAACAAATTGTGTATGATGAAAAAATGGGCAACACATATCACCTTCAGCACCGCATCGTGGAGGCTTGTGACAGCATATATATTTATATATATATATATATATATATATATATATATATATATATTTATACACACACACATTCAGGTTGCTAAATATTTAGAAGTTGACAAAGTTATTGTTATTTTAGCTGCCTACTGCAGCTTAGCGGAGTTGAAATTACATAATGATTATTTGCTCAAAGTGCAGACTTTCAGCTTTAAAGTAACTGGACAAACTAATAGAAACTATGAATACATGGTTGCAGATCATCTGCATACACTTCAGTGGCTGCCTGAAGTCCTGAACTCGAACATCAAAAGACGCTGGGTTTCTTCTCTGGTGAGACTCTTCTGGGCCTTTACTGCAGCTGTCTTCAGTTCCTGATTGTTCCTGAGGCGATTTACCTGTGGTTTTGCTTTTAGTAGTTGAAATGCATGCTTGATTGGATTGAGGTCATGTGTGTGACTGCTTTTGTCAGTGGTCACATCAATAAATATGATGGGACCAATTCTGTTGCTGGCCGTGAATGCCCAAGTAACGACACTACCTCCATCGTGCTTGGCAGATGAAGTAACATGCTTTGGATCATGAGCAGGTCTTTCTCCATACTCTTTTCTTCCCATCATTCTGATACAAGTTGATCTTTGTCTCATCTGACCAAAAGATGTTTAGATGTTTTTTGGTAAACACGGGTCTTCCTGTTTCGGACTTACCAGTTGTTTACATCTTGTGGTAAACCAGAAGGTTGCCAGTTCGATCCCCAGGGCTGACAGTCTATGACTGAGGTGTCCTTGAGCAAGACACCTAACCCCCAACTGCTCCCCGGGTGCCGTGGATAGGGCTGCCCACTGCTCTGGGCAAGTGTGCTCACTGCCCCCTAGTGTGTGTGTTCACTAGTGTGTATGTGGTGTTTCACTTCACGGATGGGTTAAATGCGGAGGTGGAATTTCCCCAGTTGTGGGATCAAAAAAGTATCACTTATACTTAAGTCTTCCCTTGATTGTTGATATGCATGCCTCCTACCTCTTAGGCTGTTTGTGAATATGCACTAAGCAAACAAGGTCACATTCGCACGAGCCTATTATGTTATGTTGCTTTGTTACACTTCTTTATGTTTGTTTATTTATAGTGGTCAAATGCAAAAGCATGTTTTTTAACAGCTTCTGAGTAATGTTTGTCATTGTGTCAGTTTTGTATAGCCCACAATGCAAGTACTTTTGCATTGACGTCAATAGTCTGTGAGGATTTTACTCGCTTCAAGCTGAATTGTTCCAGACCACATTAACTGTTACCAGACTTTTCCCGGCAGAATCTCAGCTCCATTCTGCCAATTAACTCTCTGTTGGCCAGTGCCATTGCCGTCTGCAGTCCGCCGAGCCGAGTGAAGCGGCTGCCCATTGACAGCGTGGCAGAGGTGAGCGAATATAGGAGAAAGTTAACCTTGGCACTGGGGCATCTGTAATCTTTAAGAAATAAGGGTGATGACATGGCAGATCGATTCAGAGTGCAGCGGTAATAGTCTTAATGACCACAACCAGAGGAATGATCACTGTGCATCGATCTATGGGGCAGGAGAAGCACAGTGCAGCGCAGTTAAAGTTAATGTTTCGGAAATCTACCAGTCCTGTGTGAATCAGATAATGAGCACACCAGTCACCTCTCTCTCTGTTTCTCTTGCTGGCGCTCTCTCTCTCTCTCTCTCTCTCTCTCTCCCCCTCTCCCTGTCTGTCACACTCACTTCAAAAGTCTGAGACTCAGGAAAAATGCCGCTTTCAACTTTGTCTGCCTCCTCCCCTGACAAAAGCGTGAGTATTGCTGCAAACTAACCACATAACAGAAGTTACCTGAAGGCCTGAAGGCCTACAAGGCCTTGGTCATGCACCCTTGTTCTTATGTCAATAACTGTTGGCTTTGGACAGGATGTGATCCATATAATACTGTGCGAAAGGCTTAGGCGGCTGAGAGAATTGTTACAAAGTATTTAACTTGGCAGTGGTTTTTACTTTTGGCCTGTGAAACCACTCTATAGCATTAGGATAAATAAAATCACACAAATATAGTAAAACATGGGATTTGTTAAAGCTACACTACATAACATGTGGGGATTTAGAGACCTCTCTGGTGGAAATGTGTAATTGCACCCAACAGTGGAGAACTTGGTGAAGGGAGCGGGTGTAGGTGCATTATCTGCTAGTGTCATCATATCTTTATTAGTTTAACGCTGATTTTGCATTTCAGACCTAAACGTCGAGCTGGACCTTCTTAAGTCTGCGTGCGTGACATTATTAGACTTATGACGTGGTCCGAAAACTCTTTTAAATGATGTTATTCCAGGCTTTACAGGGCGACTCACAGCAGCACACAGCCCATTTTTAGCTTGGCTTTCCATCCTGACTGTAATGTGGCTTTTTCATTTTCAACATGATGCAACACACCTGATTTAATGAATAACTGATTAGATGAACAAGGCATTGGGCGAGACCTGTAAAGACTGGATGTCCTGAAGGAGAGCTTGCAGGTCTGTAGTGAACCCAAGCCAGGCCAGAAGAATGCTCTACATGGCATTACAGAGCCATCAGATACCCTCACTGTAGGGGTCAAGCATTCAGGCCTGTACCATTCTCTTGGTGTATGCCACACATGCACTTGCTCACTTGTGAAGTCAGTCTGTAGATCAATTCTTGTAGGTTTAACATTACAGAGCTCTTAAAGGTGCATGTGTGCTTGTGTAGTGAGGGGTTCATACACTACAACCCTAATAGAATATCCTTCTCTGCGCTGCTGTCTATGGACTGTTCTTGTTGGCATTTTCCGCTGAGGAACCTGCAGAACCGTACAGGTTTTTCTTACATATTGCACTAATTCACGAGCATTACACTCACTAAATGTGTGCCTTTGGCCACAGTTTTCATTTTTACTGTTGTAAAGTGGATGGAGATGCCATTTTTGTCACCGTCCTTATTGAAACACTAGCCGGTTGATAAGTGAAGGTCTTGCCATCATGTGCTTCAGTGGAAGAGGGAAAAAAAAGTTGGACCTTTTGCACAAAGGCCTCTAAATGTACAAATGGTAAAAATGAAAAAACTTGCTTCAGTTTGAATGGCGACCTACAAATGGTGCAGTATCTTAATTAAATCTTATTTTACGTGCCAAACGTTTCGCCAAAGTTCTAAAATATTCTGTTGTTTATTTCCCAGTGAAATTTAAAAAAAAGTAAATAAAAAAGTCAGATCTCCGACGTTTGGACACTATTTAACGAGACTACTTCTCAGCTCGTTTATTTCGATTTTTGATTCATGCCTTAATAAAGCTATGACCTCGCTTCAAATTTTTCTCGCTCAGAATAATAGTGCCGGGTTTAAATCAATGTGTCTTAAACGTCTTTGTAAAGCTAGTAATGCCAGATGTTGAATTATTACTGCAATAGGTATAACGTTCCAAATCTTTAGTGTATATAGATTGTCCTTGTATCTGTTTGGATGTAGGTGTCTAATGCTGCAAAGTGTTTTCCTATAGGATTGTCTTTTGTCCACATACTGTATTCAATCAAATAACCTTGAGGGGTCGTTCAATGAGTGTGTTCTAACACCCACCCTCACATATACGCTTGCGCCTGAGCTTGCGTCGGCCTCCTGATACTTCCCAAATGCCAGTTGTGCTTCCAAAGCCTCCATCCATCGATCAAAGAAAATGCTGCCCAGGTTTCAAACGAATGCAGTATTGCACATTTCGGCAAAGTCAAAGCAACCGGCTCTTACCTCACTCAAGGTTAGCCAGCAGCAGACTGCTGAGCTAGCCTGAAAGACCTGCAGGGAAAGTGTGAGAGAGAGAGTCAGATAGATAGATATATAGATAGATACACTGTGAGCCTGATGTAGTAAGCCATTTACACCAGCTTCAGCTGCAGTGACTTTGTTCCTGCATGTAATGTTACATAAAGTTTGTGTTTATGCAACACAGCATACTCTTCTCTCACCCATGCTTATGCAATTCATTGAAGACTGCACTCTTTGAGAAGATTACGCAAAAGGTATGTGGGGATTTTACACGGTGACCTATTACAGATTGCACTTGACTTATTAGTGTTTGAGCAACTTACAGTGGCTGGTTTTGCATAGATGGTCCTTTGCCTTTTATAACCAGAGCCCGTACACAAAGCTTCTCAGGTGGGAGTGCTTTGTGAATGCAAGCCCAGAAGCAAAATTGTGTTAGGGTTTCAAAAGATTTGTTGAGAGGCTTTCTTTGATAGTCACAGAAGACGCAGTGGTTGGACGGTGGCATGAGCCTAAAAAACATGCTAAAAGATGTTTACCATCAGAATAACACTTTAAATTATTAGACCAGATGTCAAAATGTGTTGTAATGCAGCTGCAGTATGAGCAAGGAGTAAGTGGTGGCGTTGAACAATGTCTATTTTTCTAGTGGCAGTAAAGTAACACGCTGTATAATGTTTTGGTGGGAAAGAACTTCGTCACCCAGCTTTCATTTCATGTTTGGTCTTGAGCTTTCCCATTTCATACCTTGCCCTTCACAGATCTATGCATAGTATGCATGATAAGCTACCGTGTTGGTACACACACACGCGCACACACAAACACACACGCACATCTCCTAAGCTGCTTATCCTCCTGGGTCACTGGGGAAGCTACAGCCTATCCCAGCAGTCATTGAGTGGATGGCAGGATACATCCTGTACAGGTAGCGTTGGTACATCGAATGTTAAATTCAAGCACATTGTGGGTACTATACACCTCCTTAAGTGTCCAACCCTTCTAATAAGTGATTTCAGCTCCAAGGTGGCCACTGATGATCCACCCATGGATGATCCCCAGTAAAAAAGCTTTGTCAATAGAATTAGATGCTCAGGAGCAACAGTATGTGAGACTAAGGTCACCATGCCCAGTGTCATGTGTCTGCTATAGGGGTATAAACCCCTCTGGCAATAAGGTGTGGAGCAGTAGAACTGTGTTCTCTGGAGTAATGGAGCTCCACCCAATACCTTTGGGGTGTTTGTAATCCAGAACTATCCAATGTTCTGGAAACCTGACCTCACTCTTGCTCTTATGGCTGAATGCAATCAAATTTAACAGATATGTTCTGATATCTAGTGTACAGACGTCTCAAATGGCCTTGCTGTTATTGTAGCAAAGAGAAGACAAACCTTTGATATCAGAAGAAACGTTAGATGAGAAGGGGTCTACAAACCTTTGGACATGCAGGGGGATGGATGTTGTATTTGGTGATGGGTTGTGAATATTGTTTTTATTTATGTCTCTGCTGACAGTCAGACTGACTTTAGGTAGCAAGCATGTCAAGCCAAGATATACAGTAGCTCTGTATTTCTGGACCAAGTGGTGGGAAGCTGTGACCTTGAGCAGTATGGTTTATTTTGGGAGTGCAATGTTCTAACTCCCTACTGATAAACCTTGTGGATTGATTGAGAGTTTGTGTGTGTGTATGTGTGGCAGAATGAGGTCAGAACTGCATACTGCCCACTCTCTCTGCTGCGGGCAGTGCTACTCATCTCTGAAGACATGCACTAGTGGTAGTGTTGTATTCCTATGCAGGCCAGAGCAATACAGAGGTTTCACATTGTTTACAAAATGAAATATTGAGTGCTTCATTATCATCCAGTGATTTGCCCTAAATGTTTCTTCCAAAGATGCCAACAAACTCCAAAAGGCTACATTTGACTTGAACTACATTTGACTAGGAAACTGTTGGATTGTAAGGAAGTTTACATCTTATGTAAACTCTTCTCCTGCTAATGCAAAGATAATTCTGCCTTGTACCTGCTGTAAAACCACCCACAGAAACACAGTAATATGCAAAAGGAGCTCAGGAGCTCAGTGAATTCCAGCGTGGTGCCGTGATCGGACGCCACCTGGGCAACAAGTCCAGTCGTGAAATTTCCTCACTACTAAATATTCCACAGTCAACTGTCAGTGGGATTATGACAAACTGGAAGCGATTGGGAACGACAGCAACTCAGCCACGAAGTGGTCCGCCACGTAAAATGACAGAGCGGGGTCAGTGGATGCTGAGGGGCATAGTGCGCGAGGTCACCAACTTTCTACAGAGTCAATCACTACAGACCTCCAAACTTCATGTGGCCTTCAGATCAGCTCAAGAACAGCGTAGAGAGCTTCATGGAATGGGTTTCCATGGCCGAGCAGCTGCATCCAAGCCTTACATCACCAAGCGCAATGCAAAGCGTGGAATGCAGTGGTGTAAAGCGCCGCCACTGGACTCTAGAGCAGTGGAGGCTTGTTCTCTGGAGTGACCAATCACACTTCTCCATCTGGCAGCCCGATGGACGAGTCTGGGTTTGGCGGTTGCCAGGAGACGGTACTTGTCTGACTGAATTGTGCCGAGTGTAAAGTTTGGTGGAGGGGGGATCATGGTGTGGGGTTGTTTTTCAGGAGTTGGGCTCGGCCCCTTAGTTCCAGTGAAAGGAACTCTTAAAGCTTCAGCACCAAGAGATTTTGGACAATTTCACGCTCCCAACTTTGTGGGAACAGTTTGGGGAGTTTGGCCCCTTCCTGTTCCAACATGACCTGCACACCAGTGCACAAAGCAGGTTCATAAAGACACGGATGAGCCAGTTTGGTGTGGAAGAACTTGACTGGCCTGCACAGAGTCCTGACCTCAACCCGATAGAACACCTTTGGGATGAATTAGAGTGGAGACTGTGAGCCAGGCCTTCTCGTCCAACATCAGTGTCTGACCTCACAAATGTGCTTCTGGAAAAACGGTCAAAAAATCCCATAAACACACTCCTAACCCTTGTGGAAAGCCTTCCCAGAAGAGTTGAAGCTGTTATAGCTGCAAAGGGTGGGTCGACATCATATTAAACCCTATGGACTTAGAATGGGATCTCTGTCAAATTCACATGCATGTAAAGGCAGAGGACCTAATACTTTTGGCAATATAGTGTATATTTATACACACTGATCATACATAACATTACCACCTCCTTGGTTCTACGCTCGTTGTCAAATTTATCAGCTCCACTTACTGTATATATATATATATATATATAACATCTAGTTCTACAGTTACAGACTGTAGTCCATCTGTTTCTCTGACACTTTGTTACCCTGTTCTTCAGTGGTCAGGACCCCCCTGGACCCTTACAGAGCAGGTACTATTTGGGTGGTGGGTCATTCTCAGCACTGCAGTAACACTGACGTGGTGGTGTGTTAGTGTGTGTTGCGTTGGTCTGAGTGGATCAGACACAGCAATGCACCTATAATAAGTACAGAGGCTTTTCTAACGAAAAGTAAACTGAAGGAACTGCTGTAAAAGTGACTGAACTAAGGTTACGTACAACACACAGTAACATGCTGACAGAAAACCAGACGCTTGCAGATGAGAGAGATGATGGTTTAATGAAAAACCAAGCAACCAACGGCAAAAGGGACGAAACACAAAGCGTCGTCGGCGTTCAGGCAAAAAGGTCAAAACACAGGTCAAAACACAGAGCAGGAATCAAAAACCATGAAACAAAAGGGCCATAAACACCTTCAAGCAATCAGAATCATACAAGGAGACCGCTCAGTAGTTTCGAGGAAACAGTACCTCGCACTGATACAGCCTAAAGCCCGGGCTTATACTCCCAGTGAATCCTGGGAGTCGGAGTTCGAGTCCGTGTGAGGAGCCGAATGCGTGACACAGACATCAGGGGGACAAGCCTGAAGAATTAAATCCAACCATTTCTGGAGAAGTGTGGGCTTTTATGGGTCTAGCATCTCTGGACTTTAAAATGATGAAAGGATTTCTAAATGTGTAGTAAACCCACAGTGAATCACTGACCCACTCACTTCTGTCCAAAACACCTGCTAATTGGCGGTAAAGACAGGTGAACCTTTACCCAGAAGATAGTCAGTCATTATAAGAGACGAAGAACAAAAAGGCCTTTAAAATATTCTCTAATCTTTTAAATGAGATTCACCTTTTTCTATGTGCATGTACTACTATACCTTCACAGCGGATCCTCCCCTTAATTAAAGGGTTTGAATTGTTTGTCGTATGAAAGCTGTCTCTGGTGACCTTCTTACAGCAGCACCAAGAACTTGTCTCATGTTCATTAATACAGCTTTTCTCTGTCCTTTTTCCAAGTCTGGTCATTTCCTAGTGTAATAGGCCCTCTTCCCTCTTGTCCAACAGAAGGAGGGTAAGGACATGAGTGTAATGGATTGGCACTGTTCTTGAACAATCTGGCTCTGCCCTAGCTCCTCTCCCTCCTCCTCCTCCTCCTCCTCCTCCTCCTTAAACACAGTTCTGCACATTTTATTGCCTAATCCCTGTTAATTTGCTGAATTTAACATGCTGGAAAACAAGAATAAAGTATTCAATGTGACCTGTGCAAAACTTATATTTACAGTTTGTTTCATATTTTAACTTTTTCTCGTATTTTAGACTCAGCACAAAAGTTTGCAGGGAAATGGCATATTTAGGTTTGCTCTCAGTAGAAGACGTGTTAACTTATTTTCATGTAAAAATAAAGGTCATTTTATTAGGAGTGCCAAAACTTTTGCTCTTGCTTTCATGAGGGCCCTGGGTACAGCATCGTAGGGGCCATCCCAACCAATGACACTTACTGCAATGCAAAAAAAAAACCCCAAAAAAAAACAGATCTGATAAATGTCTTCAATAAACTTTTTTTATTATTATATGTGTAGTATATAAAAAATTTTGAATAGCACTGGGGAAAAGTGCAATACAAACAAACTAAATTATTCATTTGATGTGCAATAGCCTGTCCCTGTGCAGTGATATCCCTGCATGTTTGTAGTGTTAGGGGGCTTTTAATTATTTAAAAATGTCATAATAATACAAAATTGGTTATGTGTACTCGTGTGCCTGCCTGTACATACTTGCACTTTGCGGTTTGCAAAAGTTTTCTTCACACTGTATTTCACACTGTATTTCTTACAGATGGAGGGTGTGGCATTTATTGGGGCACCACACCAACCAATTTTCATGCCCCACTATACCTGCTGTGGTGGCACAAGCACATCAAAGTGAAACTGAAATTCATGTGCGCTGCTGTCCTGCTGCTTGTCGCATACAAGGCTACATCAGTTAATGTAATCAACATGTTAAAGTTTGATGTCACGTGAACGGGGTCTTCTATTAAGGACATACAGGGGACGGCTGTGCTGTCTGGATGAGCATGCCGAGTGCATCAATGTTTATTTGCACATGCAGGTCAGTTTAGGAGCATGATCTGTTCAGATTGACGTCAGATATAGGCCACTGTGATGTAGGCAGAAACACATTTTAGGGTAGGCCTTCGGAAAAGTGGGTAGACCAATTTATAAGATGCAATTTCCAGACATAAAAACATTCCAGGACATCCCAAAATGTCCTACAGTGTCATTACACTGGCCTATAGCCTGACAGCCGTGCAGTCATCACTCTATCTATTCCAAATCTTTCACATTAGTCAAGTTACGTCAGCTTTTATTGTCAATAGTACAATATGCAGAGGATATACAGTGCAGTGAAATTGCGTTACTCTCAGACCACACGGTGTAGCAATAACATTAAATGGACGGTAAACAGGAAAAGTGTGAATTTAAATAGACACTAAACACCAATCGTAAAAAAAATAAGACTAATTGTAGAAAAATAGAATAATAAAAAAAAAAGATATAAAATGGTCCTGAAATTCCTGAAATTAACACCAAAATGACATAAGGCACATACAGATTAAGGTCTGTGGGTATAAATAGTGCAAATATAAACAGTCGTGCAGTTGTGATGAGTGTGTAACAGTTCCTGAGAATGTCAGAGCTCAGTACTGGGGAGTGGGGGTCAGGAATCTGTGTTTGACCAATACTGTGAGTTCAGTACTGGGGAGTGGGGGTCAGGAATCTGTGTTTGACCAATACTGTGAGTTCAGTACTGGGGAGCGGGGGTCAGGAATCTGTGTTTGACCAATACTGTGAGTTCAGTACTGGGGAGTGGGGGTCAGGAATCTGTGTTTGACCAATACTGTGAGTTCAGTACTGGGGAGTGGGGGTCAGGAATCTGTGTTTGACCAATACTGTGAGTTCAGTACTGGGGAGCGGGGGTCAGGAATCTGTGTTTGACCAATACTGTGAGTTCAGTACTGGGGAGCGGGGGTCAGGAATCTGTGTTTGACCAATACTGTGAGTTCAGTACTGGGGAGTGGGGGTCAGAAATCTGTGTTTGACCAATACTGTGAGTTCAGTACTGGGGAGTGGGGGTCAGGAATCTGTGTTTGACCAATACTGTGAGTTCAGTACTGGGGAGTGGGGGGTCAGGAATCTGTGTTTGACCAATACTGTGAGTTCAGTACTGGGGAGCGGGGGTCAGGAATCTGTGTTTGACCAATAATGTCAGAGTTCAGTACTGGGGAGAGGGGGTCAGGAACCTGTGTTTGACCAATACTGTCAGAGTTCAGTACTGGGGAGCGGGGGTCAGGAACCTGTGTTTGACCAATACTGTCAGAGTTCAGTACTGGGGAGCGGGGGTCAGGAACCTGTGTTTGACCAATACTGTCAGAGTTCAGTACTGGGGAGCGGGGGTCAGGAACCTGTGTTTGACCAATAATGTCAGAGTTCAGTACTGGGGAGAGGGGGTCAGGAACCTGTGTTTGACCAATACTGTCAGAGTTCAGTACTGGGGAGTGGGGGTCAGGAACCTGTGTTTGACCAATACTGTCAGAGTTCAGGACAGAAGCGGGGAGGGGGAGGCAACGTATTAGTAGTAATAGAGTAGTAGAAGAGAGTTGGGTGTCCTGACAGCCTGGTGGATGAAGTTTGCTGCTCCTGGCCAGTCTGCTGCTCCTGGCCCGGGGACTCAGTCTCCTCCCTGGCAGCAGGCTGAAGTGGTGTAGTGGGTGAGTGCAGAGGGCTTTTCGGGTGAGACGGGAGTTGTATATCTCTTGGAGGGAGGGGAGGGAGGTGCCATCGATCTTCTCAGCCGCTCTCGCGATGCTCTGGAGTGTGTTGCGGCAGGACACGGTGCAGGCATCATACCACACGGTGATGCAGCTGGTCCGAATGGTGATACAAAATGAGTAAAAAATAAATAAAAATAATTCTGGATTCACATAAACACATCTAACAATACAACACTTACACTATAAAGCATGTGTGCATTCACTCTAGACACATTTGCCCAATGAAGATGGCATAACTGAGTTGAAATCAGACAGATGAGATGTACAAAGAGAAGGAAAAACAATACAGCACACTTAAAAACCTAAACCTATTCATCATAGCCAAAAGAATATTGCTACAGCAGGCATTAAAAATGTGTATGGTTCATTTGTGTTTTACCTTTGACGACTCAATGCATTAAAGTAGGAGTTATATGTTTGTTATGACATCTAGATAAAGCTCATTCCATAAAAAATGGCCCCATTTGATTGGGTAGGCCTGTGATCCATCTGACTAGGCCCAGGCCCCCCAAGCTTAATTATGGCTATGCCAGTGGCACACAATAAAAGATCATGTGAACAGCCAAGCAATAATGTCAAATTTGGGTGGTAAATCAAACATGTGCCACTTTTAGCTACAGTATGAACATAGTCTTAGTCCTACTACCAGGTCTGGGCTTTGGCTTAATTGGCGTGAACACAGACGTTTTTTTTTTTATGTAAACGTCTAATTTTTTCCTCAGAAATGGACTGTAGTGTGAGGGCCCCAGTGCCTTTGGCTCTCATAGGCCCCTGCGTGCTGACCCCACTGGCCATGTCTGTAATCCTCTGTTTCTGGCTCCCCCTGAGTACTTTTTCAGTCTGTTGTACATCCACTTATGTTTCCAAAGTCTTGGCTTTACTGAGAGGCTCAAGACTCTCGAAGGACTTAACCATGCAGACGTCAACCTTGTCTATGGAGTCTGCAAAGTGTGCAAACACTGGAGGCACTGGGAAATAAATAGCTATTTATACAGCAAATTAACCTTAAAGTTCTACAGCAGCCTGTGTGTCTGCAAAGAGCAGGCACCATATGGTGAGTGGGTAGCAGACATAGTGCGGGAGCTGAAATGCCTTGATGGCATCATTGTGCTGTCTTTTTCTTTGTCAGTCAAAGGTGTGTTCCAGCAGAACAGATGAGCCACAGGAACTGTCTTCGACCATTTGCATAAAAGGTGAGCCACCTCCACCTCCAATATGCATGCAATGGGGCACATACTGGAACAACACTTATTCTAATGTAGCCTTGTACTCTCTCTCTCTCTCTCTCTCTCTCTCTCTCTCTCAAACTATGTAAAACAGTGTAAGGCTGGGATTCAGAAGCAACTGTGAGGAATAAAAACATTCTATTTTGTGCAGCAGCAGGGCTTCTGGGCTTTTTTCTGTGTCTACACAGCTCTGTGTGGGTAGGATGGCACCCTAGCCAGACAAATAGAAAGCAGCAGAATGCCCGTTCGCCACACTGTATGCTCGCTGCTCACAGCCCTGTGCCAAATTTACAAAGATGTGTTGTTTTTCGGTGCTTCCCATTATTTCAGCTCGTCATTTAGGACAGCATTTATTCAGCAAAACCTCTTCCAATCATAAATTTCACTTCATTTATATGCAAGTCATTGCTGTCATATGAAATCCCTGTCACTCCTTTAATGCCAACGTTTCATGTAAAATAAATGTCCCAAAATGATGATTGATAAAATCATCTTCAACATGAATCCTTTCAGGGCAGGCTTGGAAATGCAACCCATCCAACAACCTGTGGTCACACGCACAACCAATAGCAGCACAGCTCTCCTCTTAAAGGCACAAACAACCACCCCCCCCAGCCAGGTGGAAGGCCTTGGCCACCC
>NC_051224.1:3975000-4000000 GCF_015220715.1 Pygocentrus nattereri
GGCCATGGAAATCCATTGCATGAAGCTCTCTACGCTGTTCTTGAGCTGATCTGAAGGCCACATGAAGTTTGGAGATCTGTAGTGTTGACTCTGCAGAAAGTTGGTGACCTCTGTGCACTATGCCCCTCAGCATCCGCTGACCCCGCCCTGTCATTTTACGTGGCCGACCACTTCGTGGCTGAGTTGCTGTCGTTCCCAATCTCTTCCACTTTGTTATAATCCCACTGACAGTTGACTGTGGAATATTTAGTAGTGAGGAAATTTCATGACTGGACTTGCTGCACAGGTGGCGTCCGATCACGGCACCACGCTGGAATTCACTGAGCTCCTGAGAGCGACCCATTCTTTCACTAATGTCTGTAGAAGCAGTCTGCAGGCCTAGGGGCTCAGCTTTATACACCTGTGGCCATGGAAGTGACTGGAACACCTGAATTCAGTGATGTGGATGGGTGAGTGAAGACGTTTGGAAATGTAATGTAATGTAATGTAATGTATGTTCCACCATAGACTTTCATTGCCTTGATTTTTACTTTTTTTATACATCAGCATAAAATGTTTGTTTCCTGCGGAGCACATCTGATCTTTCATAATGTAGAGCATTTTCTTTCAAAAAGCCTAATTTTCAACACTTCTATGTCAATTAGTATATAGTGTTTAGCACTGAGCAAGTGAGTTCAACTGAGTGGAAATATGAATTGGAACACTCATAACACTCAGAATTGCAAGAGCCAGTCAGCTTGTTGTTAAAGCTCCTCGTTGTGGAGATATGCTCATGTGTAGCTGCCAGAACAAGCTGAACATTGTTTTATTTCAACCAAACAAGAACTACTCTTGCTGTTTTTGTCAGGTTTCGCCAGTGATTACAAATATGTTTTTAAACCTTCTACTTAAACCTAGTTTCGGCTTTATAGATCACTCCTCGTTCAAAGAGAGATAAATAACTGGACACATTGCCTAGATGGCTGCTGAGTGGACTGACTTTCCCATAAGGGGTGTTTACACTGCAGCAAATGCATGGTGAGCGGCAAAGTTTACTACTCCAGCACTCCAGAGGGAGCTTGGTATCTCTGTTATGAAGCTTTACACCATGCAAATACTTTAAAAGTTTGGCCCCTGCATGTTTTCGTCTGAGCATTGTGTGTTATACATATGACCTTGAACAAACAAACTTTTGCTGCAGTGCTTTGTGGTCATAAAATGAGTTTACATAGCATTGCAGCTGCACACAAGCCTGCAATCATTATTCCCAATGCCAAGCAACTGGAGTGGTGTGAATCATACCACCATTGGACTCTAGAGCAGTGGAAATGGGTTCTCTGGAGTGACGAATCACACTTCACTCTCTAGCAGTCTGATGGATGAATCTGGGTTTGGTGCATGTCAGGAGACACACTACCTACCAGAATGTATGAAGTTTGGTGGAGGAGGGATAATGGTCTGGAGCTGTTTTTCAGGGTTTGGGCCCCTTAGGTTCGGTGAAGGCTAATGTTAATGCTACAGCATACAAAACATTTTGGACAATTTTAGACAGTTGTATGCTTCCAACAACACCTTCCTGTTCCAGTAGCTAAAGGATTACTGATCTTTAAAATCAGGAATGTGTTGTAGGGCTGACCTTAGCTAGCTGGAGGAATCTCTCTCACTGGAACCAAGACTCAGTGCTGTTGGAGACCAAACTGGTGGAAGCCAAGCTGCTGTGGGTAATAGTCCATTTTGGACAAGCTGAGAAAAACATGAAATTGCAAAATTCTATAAATGTCTATATAAAGTCATATAGACATACATCTATATACTATGTTCAGAATACTTTTTTTTTTTCATTTTCATGATAGTACCTTTAAGATTGATAAAGTTTTTCTTGAGTCCCTTCAGACGTGACTTCTTGTTTGTTGTTGCGGATGTTTTGCTTCTGCAGGAGTGCATCCTAATTACATCCTGCTCACTTTGTTGCAGCACAAGAGATATTATGTCATTATGATATTATTAAATATCATAACTATGATGAAGATAAATGTTTGTCCCATACCTGTGACAATGAGGCAAGAATAATCTTGACAAAGCTGCTTGCAGACTGGTGGCTCCAAATGAACCAATTAAAGAACTCCCAGTTTTCTTCTAGATCTCTGTGGGCCGTTCAGCTCTAATTGCCCGAAACGGAGGGGAAAAAAGAGAGCAAAGCTAAAGAGCTGAGGAGGTAGCTTATGGCATGTTGTAACTGATGTGTTTATTTGTGCCAGTGTGTTCCCTGCAGGGCATATGCGCCAAAGTGCTTCAGCATAAGCAATAGCTTCACCATTACTATGTGTGTTTTGGTGCAGAGACACACTTTGGCAGTGCCAGTTATCAGTGTTCTTGTTCATGCACATGCGTTCAGACATTTCTCAGCTACTATTTCATCACTGAAAGATGAGAGCAAAACAATATCTCATCGCAGCACTGGAGAACAGTGTGTTCTTTCTTCTTAGCATTGTCTACATGCAACATTGTGTGTGCTTGTGTGTGACTGTGTGAGTCCTCAGACAAGCGCTGCCTTTCGGCAACCCTACAGAAGCTCCTGCATTCTCCGCTGTCAGCCTCCCAACTGAATTATCAATCAGTGCAGCGTTGCTAAAATATTTATTTCTTTATTCAAGAGGCATTTTTTCCCCTCTCTCTCTAGCCTATCTGCAAAGCACCGTATAAATCAAAGCTGTGGTGAAGGGAATGCAGCGCAAAGACAAAGTGACATTCAACACTTGCTGGGGGAATTAAAGGGAGAAATCGACTTTAAGAGACTTGAGGGGGAAGGTGAGAAGATGAGGGGCATTCTGCTTTCTCCACACAAAAAGTCAGTCTTCGGTTGTTGTAAGAGCTTGTAGGCTCTTCCTGTGAATGTGTATCTTGTTAAGTTTTCACTCTAAAAGCACTGTGCATTATTGTGCATTGTGCCACTATATAGTGAATGAGGCCTGCCTCTGCGCTCTATAGGGCATATTTTCAGACTATATAATGAGTTAGGGCCTACCTTTAGGCTGTAGGGCATACTTAACACTATATCACAAATATATCCTGCCTCTAGGCTACATAGGGCATATTTTTAGACTATATATAGTGAACAGGGCATACCTTTAGGCTACATAGGGCATATTTTTAGACTACATAGTGAATAGGACCTACCTTTAGGCTATATTGCGTACTTAAGGCTATGTAATGAATATGGCCTACCTATAGGCCAGAGGTCACCAATAGGCAGACTGGGGTCCCAGTCCGGACCCAGACGCTGTCCTGTGTGGACCTGGGCATTTAACTGATAAACTTAATTAAACTTATCAATTATTTAATTATCGACAGGGTTTTACTATTTTAATCGGCATAGCTTTTCTAGCCTTTACGTTACCGCTTTAGTGGTCTGTGAGAGACTCACAGACCACTCGCATGATTTACATATCACACATGACATTAGTCAGCCAATCAGATCTCTGCATTACAATGAGCACTGAGACTCGAGTGAAAGATGCACACAGCGGAGGGATGAGGTGTCTGAGAAGGAAGGGAATCAGAGGGAAGTCCACATGGCTTGATCTAAAAAGAGACACCTGGCCATACATGTTGTTGAAATATTACTGAATTGTACTTTATTTGATTTACAGTCAACAGTATTTATTATTTTAACATTCGGTTGTTGATTGCATAAGATGTTGATATACCTACTAGGCTATTTCAGTAAACAGTATATGGCACTGAATCATAATGCAAGTGAGAGATTATGATGTTCCAGACCTTCGCTTGAGGAAATGATCTCTAACTGGATCTTATTGAATTTGAATTAAATTAAATAATTATGCTCTAGGCTGTATAGGGCATGTTTTCAGGCTATCTAGTGAATATGGTCTACCTTTAGGTTATATAGGACCTATTTTCAGACTGTAGAGTGAATGTGGTCTGTCTTTGGGCGATATAGGGCATATTTTCAGATGATCTAGGGTTTTTATTGTCTCTCTTGTCTTGTCTCTCTAAATGGAAGGCCTGCATGCACATAGCTTAAAGCGAAATTGAGACCACCAAGAGAAAATCTGTTTCATTGTGGTATCTTATGCTATGTGCTGAGATTGTAAAATAGAAATCAATAAATCATTTTTTTCAGCCTATAAGCAAATATAACTACTGCACAGATCCTGCATAAAACGTCAGTACATCGAGATCTGTCAATCAGTTTAACACGTTTATTGAAAAAAACGGCTCAAAAAGGTGGAGTGTACTGGTTGTAGATGTAGAATGCAAAGAAAGTGGAGTGGTCAGAGAAACAGACTACAAATTAAATTAATTAAGATTAAGATTAAGTGACCCTTATTAGTCCCACAACGGGGAAATTTCACCTCCGCATTTAACCCATCTGGGCAGTGAAACACCACATACACACTAGGGGGCAGTGAGCACACTTGCCCGGAGCGGTGGGCAGCCCAATCCGCAGCGCCCGGGGAGCAGTTGGGGGTTAGGTGTCTTGCTCAAGGACACCTCAGTCATGGGCTGTCGGCTCTGGGGATCGAACCGGCAACCTTCCGGTCACGAGGCTGGATCCCTAACCTCCAACCCATGACTGCCCCCATGGGGGTTAACCAATGAGATACCAGCATCTGTCTTCTCTGTTATATTGAGCATTGTGTGTCCAGCAGTTCAATCAATACTCCTCCTAAACCTTAAAGATTTTAACACTGGTCACTGACTCATCTCTTGGTTTTCTCCTACCTTTACAGTTCGGTGTCACTCAGAGGAGGGTGTGCTCAACTTTTGAGTTTTGGCTTCTATTAAGGCTTATTCCTCATACCACCACATTGCCCCGGGTGTCCACAGCTTACCCAACATACGTAATTAAAAAATCATTCCTGGGTTACTAAAAGGTCTGATGACAACTACGTGCCACGTAGCTCCTTGACTAGGACATCAGTTTACCTTCAGAAAAAATGTTTATTGTTTGGCCACATGAAGTAGCTTGTTTGTTAATCAGCATCACTGTTAGCCTGTGCAATTCTGATATAGAAACAATACGGAAGCAGAAACTCTAAGGTGAGGAACACACCTTGTGCAAGTGCATGAATGAAAACGCTTCAGTCTACACGAACAGGTTCTGCACATTGTTGCATTCAAAATTGCACGGCGATGCAGTTTATAACACAGTGCAAGCACAAACTACATTCGGAGTGTTTCAGTGTTGGGGCGAAGCCTGGACCAGCTGCCTAGCCAAACAGGTATACCAGCAGTGTTCTTTCTCCTAGTCAGCTCTCCAGCAGTTCAACAAGCCTTGTGCACAAATGGTTCATTCATGCAAAAATGTCTGTGTACAGACCAAATTTGTTCAGTCCCACGGTACAAAAAAAATGAAAAACAAACATTCAGACACGTATTTTGATGTTTACAAGGTTTATGTCATCTCTTTACATACAAGGCATTGATACAGGTGGTAATAAGCTAAATATATATGGAATTATAAATTATAGGGTATTTTATTCTTTAAACCTCATTTAAAAATGCTGATGCCTATCTTTGTCACTGCCGAAACACAAAGAATTGTAGTCCATAGGCAGAGACTTATTTTTGCCGCATCCCTGAATTTTAGAGCAGGAAGTAAGACTGCATCCCTGTCCCTCATGGCCACATGGTGAGCAGTTAGATCCCACTGTTCTGAAGTCAGTGTGTCCCAAAGTCTGAAAATCAGTGTGCGACATTAGGAATTGTCCCTTTTTTTGTGTTTTAATGGAAAATGTTTTGATTTAATGTGTGCACAACTGTTCAAAGCTCTGTGTTAGTCATGCTGAAACATTTGGTATCGGTAGTGTTTCGTTTGTTTTAGTAGTGACAACATGGACAAGCATTGTCGTTTGTATACATTTACATTTACATCTCTCAGTGTCTCAGTGACTCGTCATGCGCCCTTGAGCATCAATTACAGCTCGACAACGACGTCTCATGCCATTCACAAGTCGACTGATTGTTTGCTGAGGCACGGCGTCCCATTCTTCTTGAAGGGCGGCCCTCAGGTCTTTGAGGTTCTGGGGTACAGAGTTATGAGCCTCTACGCGGCGACTCAGCTGATCCCATAGGTTTGCTAAGGGATTCGGGTCTGGAGAAAGTCCATGAAGATGAAATGAGGACTGTGTTGTTCATGCAGAGGCGCAGTGACTGGATTAATGATGTTATTCAGTAGTTTGGGCCACTGGGTCACTGCACCATTCACAAAGTGTAGGGCGGTTCTGTATTGACTGGACACACCTGGCCACACTGTAACACCACCACCACCACCACCACCTCACCGTTAAGCTCCTTGTTAGAGAACAGCAAGTTGTGCAAAAAGCACAGAAACATTGAACAGCTGGACATGTGCATTCAAAAGTTTAGAGAAGGTCCCATTAAGTTCATCTGTAAAGGTAAGAGTGCATTTTATGTTCATCCTGAAATTTCACCTGAAATCCAAATATCCCCGACTTTTTGTGAGTGGTGTATATTTATTATGAATGAGGCCCTGGTCTTTTAAAAACACAAATAAAATGAATTGAACTGAACTTCACCTCAGGTTGTTCCAGTGGAACTTTCTCCATAATTGCCATCCATTAGCCACTGTGGGCCAAAGCATCAGCAATTATAAATGCCATCATAGCCATAATATTCAAATGGCCTGGCCATTTTCCATGCTGACCTAGATTTCATGCCAGCTGCTTTCCTTCTGGTCCTGGAGGGCTGACCGTCCTGTTGCTGCGCACCCACTGCAGTGAGTCAGTGTGGGCTGCAGGCTCTGTGAAGATTAGGCTGCTGTTTTTTTTCTGTAATAAATCTTCACAGACAAATTGGCGAGGTTCTTCTATTACTCTACCAAAGCACTGGCGGGTACAGAGACGCTGCCGCATAGGAGCAAAACGAACGGGTACATCAGACACATACACGCACAATGGGATGTTAGAGAAAGTGGAGAAGCCTCGGGGGAAGGCAGTTACAGTCATTTAATAACAGAGAGCTAAGCGAGTGTGTGTACGTTCAGCCTTTTGTGCAGTCTGAACCTGTGTGTGTGTGTGTGTGTGTGTGTGTGTGTGTGTACCTTCTCTCTCAAAAAGGTTTCTAAATGGTTCTTAGACGTCCAGGTACTGAGAAAAACCTTTCGTGGCATGGAAACTTTACTTCATATGGAGGTTTTTTAAGAAACACGTAAGAGAAATTTCCTGACCTTTTTAAAATGAACGATGTCGATGCTCTATTAAAACCAGTTTCAAAACAATCCACCACTCCCCTGGTCTGCACAGTCCATGTAAGCAAAATTTAGCTGAAAAAGGAACCTGTTGTGATGCCTTCAGTAGACCTCGGAAGTGATGCACCATCCTGTAATTTCTGCCATGCCCATATTTAGGAACTGCAAGCAAATCGCTCGACGGGAGAAATGCATGCTGTTTTTTGAAATTTTCAAAAAGGATCAGAACATTTTTGTTTACCACACGTCCCGGTAGCAGTGATTTTTTACCCATAGAGCATTCAGCTTAGATCCACCGTTTCTAGCATGGATATGGACGACTACAGAATTACAAAACAGCTTTAGAGGTCCCACAATGAGGTTTTCAGCCTGGGCATCTTTCTAAATTAAGCACAATACAGGACAATTTATCAGAGGTCATTTATATACGGACTGTAACAAACAGGCTGTTTAATTCTGAGGGTTAAGAGAGGATGTAAATGTAAAATTGAATTATGATAGATTTCAGTACGTACAACTACACAAACATCATAAATGGACATTGGGTGAAAAACTTATATTACAAGAAAACTGTCAGATATGGGCCCATTGAACACACACACACCCTTACATACACACACACACATTTATATATATATATATTGTACATTATAACATTTCAGAAAATTCATTATTTGATTCAATACTTTTTTGATACAGGAGAAATAAGGAGTTCCTGAAATTGTGACTCACTTTAGTATGTTAATAATTCCATTTTCAGAATGTTCAACATTATAAACGTACAGCATTTGATATAAATAATATTCCATTCTAACAGAAATGAAAAATTAGACAGTTTGCTCTGCTTTGAGTTTTAGCTTAGCTATGGCTGTTTTTCTGGCATCTCCAAAAAAATGCTCCACAAAAGTAGAAAAGTCTCTGAACTTTTGACTGTTTACGAGGAAGTTTGCTTCTCATTTGCCAGCTTCTCATTTGAATTTTCCCATTTCATCTGAATGTACCTGCTGCACCATTTAAGGTGGAATGAGAAAAAATTTGAGATTAAAAATTAAACTTTTTACTGTTTGAGAGTTTCTCGTTGCAGAATAAACGTATGAGGAAACCAGCTGGAGTGATTATAAATGCAAATAAGTTCATTCATCTCCAAATGATAGATTTTCGTCTTAAATCTTTCTCTTTGCTGTTCCGTTAGCTACTAGCTAGGCAAGATTGCATTGCTGTGAGACCAACAGTCTGTGCACCGATCTTGAGGGTTAAAGGGTGAATTAGCAGGAGGCTACATTATAGGCTACAATAACTCCAGCGTTTAAGACCATTCATTTCTAAAACTGCCTTAGAACGACCAGCAAAGTTTATATTGCTGCAAAACAGGATTATTTTATTTTTACCTAAACATCGACTAAAAGGCATCTAAAAGTGGCTCTTCTATGACGTAAATCCAAACAACTTGTTTCGGCACCTTTATTTTAAAGAGTAAACAACTACATTCCTGACGTTGTGAATTTTCTATTGTTTCTATATCTCTGCTCCACACCATCGATAGCGTTTGACAGGAATGAGGTCAGCTTAGACGTGACGGGCTCCAGATGATGATGGAGTGGACCTGGCCTTGTTGATATTGAGTGGTGTTATTTATTCTCAGCCATTCCAGCTTTCTGTGAGCCTGGATTGATGCCATCTAGCTCCAAATCTAGGTCATTGGTTCACTTATCTTTCTGCACTGAGTGAGCATATAGTGATAGCTTGGCCAGCAAAGATCAAACGTGCGCAATTTGTCTCTCAGCGCAAATGGAGTCAACCAGCCGTGTTTGAAGATTGCTTCTTTAGTTTTCGATTCATTTGCAATGAATTCAATTCATGTAAGCTCCTAGTTGCAATTCGTGTAAGCTTATAGTCACCCAATAGCATCATGCAATCTGCGTGCCTAAATCGCCCCACACTGGTCTCGCTTTCTGGGTGGGTGGTAGAGATGTTCACAAATCAATTCATACAGGTCTGACTCAAGTCCCTGAGGTGCAAGAGTGAGTCAAGTCTCGAGTCTTTAGTACGCATTTTTTTAGTCTCATTATTAGTTACGTGCGTTACAGTGTACAGAAGTAAACCCCACTAAAAGCCCATCAGATTAGACACGTCTTCAAATAGTCAGCCGTTCGATATTGAAAGCCCTTCCGTTTGAGGGGCAGAACTGAATCACTACATACAGTTAATACAGTGTTTAAAGGAGAGAAGCAAAACGACTTGACACAGCTTGTTAATCTGCATTTTTATGTAGCAGTTAGAATAGCTAGTGCAGTGGTGTAGTCCAGTTTTAATTGAATGTGATATGTAGCTTTCTAGAACTTCAGCTGGATGTACACTGACACATGTACGGTTGGAAATGAAAGGTTTTGTTGAGTTGCTGCATTAAGATTAGCAGTTCCGATTGTTTTCAGTCGAGTCGAGTTGCAAATGAATCAACTGAGGCTCAAATCCAGACTGCTGACTCAAGTCCTCACCTCTGGTGGGTAGGATGGCCTTTCCTCTCCACCTACCGATCTGCACCACATGCAATGTGCTCCTATATTAATCACTGTAGTCTTTCACACCGTCACGGTGCACGTCAAGCGCAAAAATACACTTTGTTTATTGCACGTTGTGCAGGAACAGTAAAGAAGTATGGTGCATATGCTATTACACACAATCTAGGCTAATAAACAAAGAAATGTACTTTTAATTCTTTAACAAGGTTGTTAATTGGAGACTCTGGCTCTGTCTAAAAGACAGGAGGCTGAGCTGGAGGTGGCGGAGATGAAGATGCTGAGATTTTCGTTGGGAGTGACCAGGCTGGACAAGATTAGAAATGAGCAGATCAGAGGGACAGTGAAGGTGGAGCAGTTTGGAGATAAAGCCAGAGAGGCCAGGTTGAGATGGTTTGGACATGTGTTGAGGAGGAATAGTGGATATATTGGGCAAAGAATGTTGGAGATGGAGCTGCCGGGTAGAAGGAGAAGAGGTAGACCTCAGAGAAGGTTTATGGATGTAGTGAAGGTGGACATGGAGATGGTTGGTGTGAAAGTAGAGGAGGCAGTGGATAGGGCAAGATGGAGGCAGATGATCCGCTGTGGTGACCCCTAAAGGGAGCAGCTGAAAGAAGAAGAAGAACAAGGTTGTTAATACCAAAACTGTGAACTTAGCCAGAAGCCCTCCGTCTTCCTGAGAGTCCAGCCAGCTGGGGAAAACTCAAATGACCACAGAGACTAGGTCTGTACTGAAGGCTTTATATACACACAAACAGCATGAGCATCGCGTGGTCATGCGACAAGACAATAGAGAGAGAGGATTGGATGCAATAGACCTTTAGGTGGACAAGGGCCCCCAAGGACTTTTATGACGTCTGGGTACATGGAGTCTAAACCACAGATAAGTGTTAGAACATTGCTGATCAGATATCGTGTCACTATGAGTTACAACTAACCGTATGAACGTACAAGCATAAGCTGAGGCCTCTGTATGACGCAAGCCCTCAGGCCTTATGCGCATCATAGGCCTGAACCACACAGGTCATGATATAGTCATGAACCCAGGATTGTGCCTTGACCAGTATGCACTGACATTAGGATCTAACAAAGATGATCGTAATCGTTGTGTAGGTTAAGGTTGTGAACCCACATGCATCTCCCCCCTTTTCATGTAGCTGTGGTCACTTACTGAGAATGCTAGCAATAATTACAGTAGCAAGTCATGTGTTTTATCGTTGATCTCTTTGTCATCTGCATTGTTTATTTAAGCAATAAACAGACAACACAGATATTTGTATTGCAGGAAAATGCAAGGTTTTCACCTTGCAACGCATATCTGTCTCATCCCGTATGAGATAGCACGCATCATTGAACGTTCTCAATATAATACGTTGAATGTTATCAGAATAAGGCTAGTTAAGTCTAAAAGGCTAAAAAGCACAATATCTACATATATAATAACTAAGAATTACCTATAGACTAACTAGAAATACCATGCTAAATGTGATGAGACGATTATGTATAGAAAAACATCCAAAACGGCGCCGATGTTCTCCTTCGTGTGATTTCATATTTCAGAGTGCAGCACGAGCAGAGCATCCCCTCTGCATGCCTCTAGGCATGAATAGGGCATCATCGGGGGGGGTAACACTGGTTGACTGATTTGCATACTGAAACATGTCATGGTACTTTGGTACAAAGACACGGCATCTGTGCCTATAGCAGAGTTAAACCAGAAGGGCGCTGCGGATGTGGAACTGACCACGATAAGCATGATATGGGTTTGGAAAGATGTGTTCCCATTTTATTCTAATATTACTGGGCAAAGCATTTCAGCTGTTGATGAAAAAAAGGTCTTAGAGTGTAAGTACTCTTTAATAGCGTACATGTGGACCAGTTTTTGAGGTCAGATCATGCCTTCAACGTGATTGTAGTATGAGAGAAGAGTGATTGAGGGAGGAGGGAGAATCCTGAGAACTTTGGCTAGAGTTCTGTAAAAGAATGGATCTCTCTCGTGAGCTCGGTGAACGCCACCTGTGCAAGTCCAGTCGTGAAATTTTCTCCCTACTAAATCTTCCACAGTCAACTGTCAGTGGGATTATAACAAACTGGAAGCGATTGGGAACGACAGCAACTCAGCCACGAAGTGGTCGGCCACGTAAAATGACAGAGCGGTCAGCGGATGCTGAGGGGCATAGTGCGCAGAGGTCACCGACTTTCTGCAGAGTCAATCACTACAGACCTCCAAACTTCATGTGGCCTTCAGATCAGCTCAAGAACAGCGTAGAGAGCTTCATGGAATGGGTTTCCATGGCCGAGCAGCTGCATCCAAGCCTTACATCACCAAGCGCGATGCAAAGCGTGGAATGCAGTGGTGTAAAGCGCCGCCGCTGGACTCTAGAGCAGTGGAGACGTGTTCTCTGGAGTGACCAATCACGGTTCTCTGTCTGGAAAACCGATGGATGAGTCTAGGTTTGGTGGTTGCCAGGAGACGATACTTGTCTGACTGCATTGTGCCAAGTGTGAAGTTTGGTGGACTGGCCTGCGCAGAGTCCTGAACTCAAATGTGCCTCAAGTTCATATGCATGTGAATGAATCCTTTTGGCAATTTAGTGTATTAGGCAAAATCTTTCTCCTTGTAGATCGCTGTTTTTGCACCATAATAATGCTGCATGCTTACTCTGGACTCTGGAAAATAAGAGAATCAGCAGTTTTTCTCTTTGGGAATGTCACACATTAGCTGACATTGGAAAACCTGTTAAACTAGAATATTTAAATCGCTTTTCCTTGCTCGGTGACTAGAGACCATTTGAAGCTGCACCAAAATGCCAACCTACTGAAAGAGGGATTTTGTCTATTTTTGTGTAGCTTGCGTGTCTTAACAGTTAGTGTTCATGTCTGTTTTAGGAGTTGAAGTCTGAACTTCACGCTGTCTTGATTTCCGAACAAATAGCATATGGGCAACATCTTGGGCTCAATTTGTAATCTAATGAAGTAGAACGTGATTGGCTGCTCCCAGCAGGGATGTACATGAGTGACAGTTTGCCCTAGTGTGCACCACATGGGTTGTTCGGTTATGATTTGCTGGAGTGAAATGACAGGTTTGAAATATGTTCTCACCTGACTTCTCAGCTGAGGCCTGTTTGATGGTAGTAGTGCATCCAAGCAATAACCCCGACTGGACATCAACACCAGGTCAGCACAAACACAGGGTGACAGCATGATGAAGAGAAGAGTGACTAGAGGACTTACAGTGTGTGTGTGAGAGAATTCGAGCACTGGTTCATCTCTTTAATGCTGAGTGGCCAGTCTCACCTCATTACCTTCTCTCTCAGCCATATAGAGTGTAACCCATCAGAGACACACAGCGGCTTTCTGCTTACTGCAGTAATTCAGCGTTGTCCTTTTTGATTCCCTCTAGATGGCTACCCTGTGTCTTAGTCTAGCGAGTAAATTCCATCATGACGTGCAGTGGTCTATATGCATCGCTGACTTACTCATTCCCTCTGTTTATATCTCTCACACAGGCTTCTACCCTAATGCTGCAACACAAAACTGGCCCATATGACGCAGGCTTTCCCACACATCTGCAGGTATATATGCTTCACTGTCAGTGTAGGTGTGGTGCTTCTGAAGGGAATGCGTCACGGAAGTCCTGGTGGAACGGAAGTTTCACAGGAACTTTCCAGCAACGGATACTTCCCACAGAAATCGTGCTTTGGGAACTTTGAGTTATAAGTAGTGGAACCCAAAGTATAATAAGTAGGGCACATTTCATGATGATATCTTGCAGATGCATTGCAGTATTTAAACAAGAATGGAAGTCCAATCTAGTGAAGTCATTTACTGACCAACAATAGAAACAAGAAAATGGCACGAATAATTTATGCCGGTCATCTTCTAGCCTTTTGTCAGTGACCAGTCTCTGACTGCAGAGCCACTCTTCACTGGACATTTTTGGTCAATATGTCATTTGAGGAACACGGGTTGTCTGGATGGACACACTTGGACACACTAAGTAATTTAGACTTTCAGCTATAGGCTGATTTTTAAATTCAAGAGAAGTTATTCTGGAGATGGACACATCACAGAAGTCCTTCTAGTATAGTGAAGGCTGCAGCAGCGTGCAAAAGCCAAACACTACCCTTCAGGTTATTCATGAGAAGATTGGATAAAAACTGGACAAAAACCGGACTCCTGGTGACTGTGAAAGGCCTATTGAATGTGTTTGGGATCAGTTGGAAGGTGAGATGCAGAACATACAACCAACTTGCCTGGGAATATGTGGAATAATTTCACTGTAGATTTCTTTAAAGCAATTGTCCTGAAAAAAAAAAAAACTAGAAACTGTAAATAAAAAAAAAAAGTGGTAAATACGGGAAAAACTTTAGATTAATTATACACTCACCGGCCACTTCACTGAAGCCACCTCCTTTTTTATCAGGTGCATTTTGTAGTTTTTGCAATTATTAGACTGTAGTTCATCTGTTTCTCTCCGTACTTCGTTAGCCCCCTTTTACCCTGTTCTTCAAAGGTCAGGGAACCCATAGAGCAGGTACTACTAGAGTGGTGAATTATTTTCAGCACTGCAATAGCACTGACATGGTGGTGGTATGGTTGTGCTGGTATGAGTGGATCAGACGCAGCAGTGCTGCTGGAGTTTTTAAACACTGTGTCCACTCACTGGCCACCCTATTAGAAACTCCTACTCTGTTGGTCCACCTTGTAGAGAGAGTAGCTGTTGCTGCTGGCTTAGTCGTCCTCTGGTCCTTCATCAGTGTTCACAAGCAGGACGCTGTTGGCTGGATATTGTTGGCTGGTGGACTGTTCTCAGTCCAGCAGTGACACTGAGCTGTTTAAAATCCCAAAATAATTCCAGCAGCACTGCTGTGTCTGATCCACTCGTACCATCACCACACACACCACCACCACATCAGTGTCACTGCAGTGCTGAGAATGATCCACCGCTTAAAAAATGCCTGCTGGTGGTCCTATGAGATTCCTGATCATTGAAGAACAGGGATAAAGGGGGCTAACATGGTATGCAGAGAAACAGATGAACCACAGTCTGCAGCTGGTGAACTACAACATGAACTTGTTGTATATAGAAAGTGGAGTGAGCGCAGAAACAAGGAGGTGGTTTGGTAAAGAATGTTTTAGAGTTTTCTTTGATATGTAAATGTCTCTGTTCTGATAGGCTGTTCATTACTGTGCCTCGTTCTTAAAGCAGTAAACACTTAAACCCTATTTCTAACTTACAGCGTGTGAATCTCTTATAACTGAAGTGGTGGTGAGGCTAAAGTGATATAGGTGGAACAGACAGGGGTGCATCGATTGCTTTTCCCCTGACATCACAAGATCCATGAATTTAAAGCAGGCTTTTTTTTAAAGCTTAGTTTCTGTATATGGGCTGCGTGCACTGGGGTGAATGGTGACTTTAACAGTGTTTACACTAAACCCTTTTAATCCCCCAAAAAGAGATTTTTCATGGTGGGGGTTCTTTAAGTCTAAATACAAGGACATTATACGTTTGATGAGGTGATCTATTGACCTACATTAGAAGCTGGAAGATGACAATCCATTGTAGTCATTTGCTGTGTCTGACAAAGATGAGCCATCTGGCTGCATATGCTTAGTCAGCAGAGTCTGAACAGATTGTACAGTTAAACGAGTCTGTCAGCTATAGGCTGATCCCGAATGTGAGCGTTAGGGACTGCAGTTGGCTAAAGACCGATTGTAGGTGAGACAGCTGTGATGTCATCGGCCTGAGCATGTCTCATTGCCTGATTAGCACCTCCGCCATTATGGTAAGATCAAATTTTCTGCTCATGGTGATGAGTGACGGTGTGCGCGCGACCGCGGGTGTCTTCTGCACAGATTGCTCTCTTGTTTCTCGTTGCTGGTGCCGCAGCAGGCTCACGGAGCAGATGGCTTGCACTAAAAACATGACAGGCACAGTGCCCTTGGCTAAGCCAGCACACACACTCTCACACACGCACTCACACACTCATAAACAAGGGAGAGACAGACAACGGGGTGTACATGTCATCTTTGTTTACACATCTCGGTTCAGTAAGATGTTTATCTGAGCCCATTTGGAAATAAACCGATTCCCGGTCTAGTTATTCATGATGATGGGCAAAAATCTCAGCTGCTGAATAATTCACTATAAGCTCTAAGTGGTATTCGAGAAAAGGCTTCTGGAAAATCTCCAAGCATTTTGTTTTTTATTTTCAGCACTAGTTTCATGCTGCAAAGTTTTTGCTTTGAGAGTTGTGTAAAAACAGTCTGTACTAGGTCCGTTTGATAAGAGCGCTTCAGTGCAGTCAGGAAAGTTTGAAATATTACTTGGAGCGTTTTTTTTTTTTTTTTTTTACAATATAATATATAAGTACAATATAACATGTATGTAGGCTGTATTATAAACGAGACACCGTTTTTAGATGTTTATTCAGTATTTCATCTATTGTGGGACCAAGAAGTTAAGTGATAGTGATATATTAAGTGATAAATAATATGCTTATTATTTAGAATAATATTTCTTTATGTATAAGCCTGGAGACTTGATCACTTGGTTTGAAAAGAGAGGTATTCATTCAAGGGGTAGGCGGTATCGAATATACAGTACTGTGTGAAAGTCTGAGGCACCCAAGACACATTTTTAAAATCTATTTATTTGTGTAGTTTGTGTTTATTTGCTGAGGAAAGTGTTAATATTTGAATAAACAAAATTTATAGAATATTAATTGATAATGATATATATATATAGTTCTGGATGTTAGTGTGTTTGTTTACCCATCTCCAAGCCTCTCCTCGAGGAAGTCCAGTATTATATGTAGTTAAAAAGCAGCTCCTGGTTTGACCAATCAGTGCTCAGTAAATTGAGCTCATGATGTAATTGATGATATTAACGAGTCTCTGTGGCGGCTGTGAAGGTGTCAAGGAAAAATATGGACCAGAGAAATTCTTGTTCCTTTTTATTGTTTTTCTATTTATTTGAATTATGAATACGACTTTATTCTAATGTATATTGTGATAAACTCACTGCTGAGGTCGACTGTTACTACTAACTAAACTAAACACTCACATGTACGATACATTTCAGTTGGAATTTTTTATGGTCTCATCTACATCACAAGACAACGTTATACAGGTGTTCATTTTCATACTGCTGTAATTCCTAGCCCTGCTTCTCTCTGTGGGTTATCCAGCTTTCACATCATTTCTGAATGATCCACAGCCCCCGTCACTCTAAACAGACACTGTTTCTTAGTTTTCATTTACAGCTTCCTAGTAATGAATTGAAACAGGTGAAGTTGCCAGACAGGACAATTCTGTGCACATATCTGCCACACAATAGGTGTTAAACTACTGAAAACACTGAATTCAACTTTTGAACGCTAGTGCCCATTCAGTGTCCCTTGCTGGCACAGTGCCAGGCATTGTTGTGACTGGCTTCTTTTTTGTTTTCCCACCCTTGGCTGCTCTTTTACTCTTGGGGTTGTTTGTTTGTCCCTGGGCTGCAAAGCCTCTAACCTGTGAGCAAAGGGCACGGTGACAGCGAGCGAGCGGGGCAGCATTAAGCGCGGCCTTCTAAAGGCGCAAGCCGATTAACTCTGGAGTAATTAACGCAGGCTGAGGGGGGCACGTGACCGGGCTAGAACGCCATCCTTCCGCGGATGAGGAGCATTACGCAAACTTACGCACACAGAGGCAAATGTCAGCTCAAAGCAGAGGTCAAAAAGCTTTTCCGCACGGAATCTCCACCGAGCGTGATGACCTGCTGTCTGGTTTCCTTTAGGGATTGCACGTCTTGAGGCTAAATGCATCAGCTGTTCATAATGAATCTTTCACAGTGATTTCTAGAGTCATCAGTTTATTTAGTATGTGATATTGCTGTTACAGCGTGTTTCCCAAAAGTCTTTAAAAGTCCAAAAGATTTAAAAAGGGAATAGTACTGAGAGTTTGCCTGGGAGAATGAAAAGGCTTGGTAAAGACAGTGGTGGTAAACTTCAAATGTACAGCTTTCAAATGACTTAAAATATACTCCAGATAAACAATCCTGGGTCAGATAAAACAGCGTATGCATCTCCTCCCCCTGTGTTTTTCTTTGTGTTTGTTGTAAAAAGCAGGTGACACTGAATTTATGCATAAATTCATTATGTGCCCAAAAAAGTTTCCAGAGTAGGTTTTCACAACATTTCACGTATTGACAAGCAATTTATCTGCTTAATTTGAATGGAAAAAAAAGTTTTGTCCACTACAGAATTTCTTTATACGTTGCATGTGATGTAATGAAAATGCATAAAAATGCTTTTTGCTGTCCAGAAGCTTGTTTCCATTAAACTCCATTATAGTGATTAAAAAAAAAAAGTACATTGTCAAAATGTTGTCATATCCCACAGAAAAAGTGTTGTTGCATAAGTTCTGGTTTATCAGTTAAAAAAAAAAAAACCTTGCGATTTTCCATCTTTAATTTCGTGTACACTGCAGCTGACCTTTGGCTTCCCGTGTCCCATGGTAAGGATATTTTAACTTATTATTCCATCAGTTATGTGAAAGATAATGTTCTTTTGCCTAGAAAGGCTTCAGCCTTTTCTACACGTCTCTCTCCATCTCCATCTTGTCTCTTGTCACATGACATGAAATGTTTGTGTAAAAGCGTTATTCGTTTTCCGTTGTGAAAATGTAGGTTGTATTGTTTTCACAACATCTCAAGTATTTTGCTGAAGATACATTATATCGCCAAAAGTATTCGGTCGTCTGCCTTCACACATGTGAACTTGAGTGACGTCCCATTCTTAATCCACAGGGTTTAATATGATGTCGGCCCACCCTTTACAGCTATAACAGCTTCACCTCTTCTGGGAAGGCTTTCCACAAGGGTTAGGAGTGTTTATGAGAATTTTTGACCGTTCTTCCAGAAGCGCGTTTGTGAGGTCAGACACTGATGTTGGACGAGAAGGCCTGGCTCACAGTCTCCACTCTAATTCATCCCAAAGGTGTTCTATCAGGTTGAGGTCAGGACTCTGTGCAGGCCAGTCAAGTTCTTCCACACCAAACTGGCTCATTCATGTCTTTATGGACCTGCTTTGTGCACTGGTGTGCAGTCATGTTGGAACAGGAAGGGGCCGTCCCCAAACTGTTCCCACAAGTTGGGAGCAGGAAATTGTCCAAAATCTCTTGGTGCTGAAGCTTTAAGAGTTCCTTTCACTGGAACTAAGGGGCCGAGCCCAACTCCTGAAAAACAACCCCACACCATGATCCCCCCTCCACCAAACTTTACACTCGGCACAATGCAGTCAGACAAGTACCGTCTCCTGGCAGCCGCCAAACCCAGACTCATCCATCGGATTTCCAGATGGAGAAGCATGATTGGTCACTCCAGAGAACACGTCTCCACTGCTCTAGAGTCCAGTGGCGGCACTTTACACCACTGCATTCCACGCTTTGCATTGCGCTTGGTGATGTAAGGCTTAGATGCAGCTGCTCGGCCATGGAAACCCATTCAATGAAGCTCTCTACGCTGTTCTTGAGCTGATCTGAAGGCCACACGAAGTTTGGAGGTCTGTAGTGATTGACTCTGCAGAAAGTCGGTGACCTCTGCGCACTATGCCCCTCAGCATCCGCTGACCACTCTGTCATTTTACGTGGCCGACCACTACGTGGCTGAGCTGCTGTCGTTCCCAATCGCTTCCACTTTGTTATAATCCCACTGACAGTCGACTGTGGAATATTTAGTAGTGAGGAAATTTATTATATTATATATTATATTTTATATATATATATATATATATATATATATATATATATATATATATATATATATGTATATATATTATAAAATATTACTGACCATTTTTATTTCCGTAACTTACGTTGAAAAACTTTTTAAATCATTAAAATGTTCAAAAAAACCAACTTGGGGTGAAAATGCACCTATTTGATGGATAACTTTACACTTTCGTACACTACCCTGACAAACTTTGATGTAAAACATTTTGCGTAAAAAATCCTTTGGATGGAAAATAGCTATTCCAAAAATACTAATGACAGTTTCCATTTCCAAAACGTACAGTGACAAATTTTTAAAGCATTAAAACCGTTTTTCAAATAAGCCTTTTGGATGGAAACGTAGCTACTGTTAGCTCTGTTTGCCTTGCAGCTCCAGTGGAAAGCTAAAGAAGCAAATATCAGACATCGTGTCTTGGCTGATGGACTATATAAGTGTGAAATATTGTACATCTGTGCGTTTCTCTGTATTGCTGCTTAGTCGTCACCATCATCACTCCATCATCATCCTCAGAGAAAAGCCCAATATTTCACCCGTGATGTTTTGAACATGTATAGTGTGCATAAATCATGTGTGAAATTCATGGAACGCTTTTGTGAGGGTATTAGGTTGAGGAAATAAACAGTCTAAAAGTATAATTTGTTTGTGTTTAGGGCTTTGAGATGCTGGCGTGTGTGTGGCCTATGACTTCAGCCTCCTTGAACAGCTTTAAGTGATGAGGCAACAGACGGCACCTTCCTCCCAAAGCCCGATTTGAGAAGCCTCATGGGGGTACTTGGCAGCATTGGTTGTGTGAGGATGTGTGTGTGTGTGTGTGTGTGTGTGCGTGTGGGGGTGTGGGGGTGTGTGTGGGCGTGTGCACAGCATTCTAATTATTGCTCCGTGAATAATCCGTATCATGTATCCATTTCATCTCTGCACATCGCCGCTTGGACGCGTTTTGAGCCCGGTCTCAAAATAGCGTCCCAAGGAGGTTGTGAGTCTATTAACAGGCTGGAAGTGGGTGGGCAGAGGCAGCGAAGCTAGGCCGTGCTGTTTTTAAGGCTGTTTAGGCACCTTGGCCTGGCCTGGCTCTGCAAAGCTCCTTAAAGCCTACGCACTCCAGCCATTATCCGGCAGAACGCAAGCATGGATGAGATGGAGGAGGTGACCTCTATGTAGCATGACTTGCTTTTTTGCTTCCGCTGTGTCATAATCTTGCACTCTGTACTTTGGCAAAGTTGCAGCAATTCCTGGAAAATGCGCTACATTTGAGCATTTGCGATATATTTGTCGTAGCAACAGCCCGCTTCCATCTAGAGCTCCTAAAAACATCCCAGTTTAGCGTTGCAGAGGTTTGAATCACAGACATGTGATGTGGCAGTCAGGTTGAAATTCCAGAGAGTGCTCTTAAAGGAATAGTTTGGCCAAAAAAAGCAAATGTACACAAATACCCAAATGTAGTTGACCAGCTGGCGTTTGGCCTGAATTGTGTGAAGCTCTGGAGATACAATGTTAATGTAGGTAAAAAGGTATAGGAAGCTCACGTTAAATCAGTTAGCGCCGTGCACTGTGCAAACTGCATCAAGTTGTTAAAATAGACCTTGTTTTATGATACTGTGTGACATATTATGTAATAAAATGGCCAAAGTGCAGTCGCAAAAGTTTGGGCACATACTTTGCATAGGTAAAAACAGTAGCAGCAGCTACCAAGAAAAACCCTCTATTAGTGATGGATCTAGGAAGGTAAATAATACATCAGTGCAGTTGTATGCAAAAGTTTGAACACTCCTGGCAAATTATTTGTTTTGTTGATTATCTACAACCCCAATTCCAGTGAAGTTGGGACGTTTTGTAAAACATAAATACAAACAGAATATGACGACTTGCAAATCCTTTTCAATCTATATTCAATTGAATACACTACAAAGACGAGATATTTAATGTTCAAGCAGATAAACTTTGTTTTTTGCAAATATTCACTTTTGAATTTGATGCCTGCAAAGAAGTTGGGACAGGGGCGTGTTTACCACTGTGTTACATCACCTTTCCTTTAACAACACTCACTAAGCGTTTGGGAACTGAGGACACTGATTGTTGAAGCTTTGTAGGTGGAATTCTTTCCCATTCTTGCTTGATGTACAACTTTTTGTGCTTCATAATGCGCCACACATTTTCAATGGGAGACGGTCTGGACTGCAGGCAGGTCAGTCTAGTACCCGCACTCTTTTACTACAAAGCCTCGCTGTTGTAACACATGCAGAATGTGGCTCGGCATCGTCTTGCTGAAATAAGCAGGATGTCCCTGAAAAAGACGCTGCTTGGATGGCAGCAGATGTTGCTCCAAAACCTGTATGTACCTTTCAGCATTAATGGGGCCTTCGCTTTGTTTTAACCTGCACTTGTAGATGGAGCGACGAACTGAGTTCACTGACAGTGGTTTTCTGAAGTGTTCCTGAGCCCATGTGGGAATATCTGTTACAGAATGATGTGAGTTTTTAATGCAGTGCCACCTGAGGGGTCGGAGGTCACGGGCATTCAGTGTTGGTTTTCTGCCTTGCCGCTTACCTGCAGAGATTTCTCCAGATTCTCTGAATCTTTTGATGATATTATGGACTGTAGAGGATGAAATCCCTAAATTCCTTGCAATTGCGCGTTGAGAAACATTGTTCTCAACAATGTTGTTCACAAAGTGGTGAACCTCGCCCCGTCCTTGCTTGTGAACGACTGAGCCTTTCAGGGACGCTCCCTTTATACCCAATCATGACACTCACCTGTTTCCAATTAACCTGTTCACCTGTGGAATGTTCCAAACAGGTGTTTTTTGAGCATTCCTCAACTTTCCTAGTCTTTTGTTGCCCCGTCCCAACTTCTTTGGAACATGTTGCAGGCATCAAATTCAAAATGATTTACAAAAAGCAATAAAGTTTATCTGTTTGAACATTAAATATCTCATCTTTGTAGTGTATTCAATTGAATATCGGTTGAAAAGGATTTGAAAATCATCGTATTCTGTTTTTATTTATGTTTTGCACATCGTCCCGACTTCACTGGAATTGGGGTTGTAAGTAGAAGTAAGTTGACACGTTCTCTCCAGCAGGGATACTGGAAAAGGTTACCTTTAAATATTAAATAGAGCATCAAAGATTAGACCAGGCAACTAGACGCATCATTATCGCTTGACCATTGTTTGGGTAATAAATAAATAAGCAAACGAACAATTAAATATATTTTTATCAGGGAATGGAGGATTACTATGAAGTGCTTTGTTTAACAGTGGCACTTCGCGTTCCCACTTTTAGTGAGCGTCACAGACCTAGAAAGGATGAGACACATTAGTCTTGAAATGGAGAAAAATGCAGTTTTCTGTTCATTTGTTTTTAAACTCTTGTAAGACTTTTGGTTAAACTCTCTTTTTACTTGCCATACTTGCTCCTAAAATTATCCACACACACACACACACACACACACACACACACACACACACATACATACATACATACATACATACATATATATATATATATATATATATATATATATATATATATATATATATAATCTATAAGGTTATAAACTTGCATTTCTTTGCAGGACTTTGTTTGACAGTTTGTCCAGCATGTTAAATGGACACGTGGTTTTAAAAAGTGAAAATAAATTCAGCAAACAAACAACAATTGTGCATTAAAGTGTGTTTTCTGTCGAGGATGCAGAACATCATCTGACCAGGGGTGCTCAAACTTTTGCATGCGACAAATCTGTGCCTGCGCTAGCAGTCTGAATTTCTTCATCACCATGGGGGGATTCTGAAGGGTTGTGTGATGTATATACGCAATGCATGTTGGGTATTGTAGTAAGAGAACACAAGAAGGAAGAGGACAAGAATAAAAGAAGAAACATAATCGTGAAGTTAGCCAAACCCGGGAGGCTGAGAGAAACACTGCTGCACTACACAATGAACAGCACAACAAATAACATCAAATGCTGCTTTATGCCAACACACCTAACCAATCAAAGCTGATTTTGTGACAATGTCTTTTGCGGAAATTGATAAACGAATAACATGGCAAGGCGGGCAAGCTTGGTAGCGTCTCTTCTAAGAACATACCTTTTAATAGTAATTGGGAAAGGTGCCGTTCTTCATTCAGACAAATGGTATTGTCGTGTGATAAAGACCTACTTCTGTTTCAATTCGACCATTCATTATCCTGTCATAGGTGTGTGTGTGTGTGTGTGTGTGTGTGTGTGTGTGTGTGTGTGTGTGTGTGTGTGTGTGTGTGTGTTATATTTGGCGGCTGGCAAAGAGTGGAGCGAGCCTGATCATCTAAACTCATACAACAACCGCCCACCCGCAGATGCATAATCAGTATAGTCCCCTCAGGACTGTACCAAACTATTGTTATTCCAGCAGCAGCTCGCGACGAGGTGCTGTGCTTCAGGCTGCTCTCCTTCTCTCGCCTTTATTTCTTATTTCAGCCAACTTTCTCAGCTCCTCTACACAAGCAGCCCATGAGCAGCGCAAGGGCCGCCATTCTTCTTCTTTTCGATTTGCACACATCCAGATCCGACAGCTAGCAGACTGCGGGAGACGTCCGACATGCCGCACACATGTGCAGACACCCACACACACATGCAAACGCCTGCACACACACACAGACTTGCTGACAGTCTGGTGGTAAAAGTGCTGTGGACGGCTCCAGAGGGAAGGAAGAGCTCAGCTATACTAATAATGCACACTTCACCAGAGGGAGGGAGAGGGGGAGGGAGAGGGGGAGGGAGAGGGGGAGGGAGAGGGGGAGGGAGAGGGGGAGGGAGGGAGCAGGCTTGAGGGGAATCAGGGGGAATTTGTGCTGTATTATTAAATGTGACAGAGGGCCACGTCTTCATCTGAACACTTGCCAGGTAGTCACCTGCAAATTTGTGCCCTACACTGGCTCTGTCTCTCTCTCTCGCTCTCTCTCTCCTTCTCTCTCTCGCTCTCTCTCTGTCTCTCGGTCTCTTTCCCTCTCTCTCTCTGTCACTCTCTCTTTCTCTCTCTTTCTCTCTCTCTCTCTCTCTCTCTTTCTTTCTCTCTCTCTCTCTCTCCCTCTCTCTCTCTCTCTCTCTCTCTCTCTCTCTCTCTCTCTCCCTATCTCTCTCCTTCCCTCCCTATCTCTCTCTTTCTCATTCTCTCTCCCTCCCTCCCTATCTGTCTCTCTCTCTCTCTCTCTCTCCCTATCTCTCTCCCTCCCTCCCTATCTCTCTCTTTCTCTCTCTCTCTCTCTCTCTCTCCCTATCTCTCTCTCTCTCTCTCTCTCTCTCTCTCTCTCCCTATCTCTCTCTCTCTCTCTCTCTCCCTATCTCTCTCTCTCTCTCCCTATCTCTCTCTCTCTCCCTCCCTCTCTCTCCCTATCTCTCTCCCTCCCTCCCTATCTCTCTCTTTCTCTCTCTCTCTCTCTCTCTCTCTCCCTATCTCTCTCTCTCTCTCTCTCTCTCTCTCTCTCCCTCCCTCTCTCCCTCTCTCTCTCTCTCTCCCTC